>NW_005187497.1:626500-645624 GCF_000239375.1 Pundamilia nyererei
CCTCAGACCTGAACTTTCTCAAACACTGCTTCAGTGAGGTGTATATGAAAATGCAAAAGTCTGGCACAGTCATATCTTACATTAACCTCCTTTAACCTCTCAGCACTCCAGTCTGTTGTACTTGCCTGCTTCAACCTCTACCCAGGCAGAAGCCTCACCTAAACCAAATAGATTATTTCCCACAGTGACATGCCATTTGACCATCTCCTGCTGTGTTCATGTCAGAAACATGAAAAGGGCAGCAATCATGTAACCTAATTCACTAGACATTATCCTAAAATCATGTAAAAACAGTTCCTCTTGCTCTGTGGATCTCGGTTAGTTCGTGCGGGCATACTCAAATATCTCTTTTTGTAAATCAGGCTAGTCAGGCCAGCAAAGAAAGGAGGTAGTTGCCAGGCTAGCTGATAAGAATTATGGGTAATTTTCCATATTGTTGCTATTTTTCCCGCTAAATCTCATCATTGCTGCCCCTCTTCTCTTTACGCATCTTACCAGCATGGACCAGCCCCCCTCGGTTTCCTTTCCCTCTATACCTCCATCTGATCACTGTTCAGAATCCTGATGTTGGCTAATTTGACACAGCCATAGATTTCCCTGTCTGATCTTGAAAGAATGCATTTTCCATTACATTGTCTACACCACATTTATCTAAGGTCTACTGCTATCTGATGGACCATTTACTGTAATAAAAAAAAGAAAAAAAATACAGATAGAGGCAAAAAATAGAGATCAAATAAGATGCTTCTCGGTAGTAATCAAGGGTAAAGTGAGGGCTATTTTCTCTCTGTCTTTGGGATCAGATAAACAATAGGTCATGCAAACAAAAAACAGACAGTGCAAAGCTCCTTTTTACCGTATGTGTTGGTTATTGACAGTGGGAAAGTATTGGAGGATGGTAAGATTCCCAGAATCTTCCAAACACAAACTCTTACTTCTGTTTTAATGTCCTTAATTTTTATGGAAACTGAATAAAACACTGAAGTCATTATTTTCTTCCATTATTAGTTAAATGGAAGTTCACAATCTAAAAGCTGTGTCTTGTAAGCAATGTTGATGAATGATAATTAGACACTTTTTCACCAAAAATTAACAACTGATGCCACCCGAAAAGTGCAAAGTGCAAAGGTTGCAAACCAAAGAGTGCCAGTTTATGTTAAGCTGATCTCTTCCTTGTTTGTCACAGAAAGGTCATTCACACACCAAACTGACTCACCCTGCAGTGAGATGATGTTTTTTGGCTTTCTTGATGTTTTGAGTTTCAAATAACTGAAAATTTCCACAAAATCCCTCAAATCCTTCCCTGTTCAAGTGAATTAGAAGGCTAAAAAGGACTCATTTTTAATGAAAAATGTGTCTTCAATCTACTAATAAACCCACAATGATCACTTTACAAGCATCATTTTACACCAGATCATAGGGAAATTTATCTTCTTTCAAACAATGCATTCCTCCAAGCTAACGCATGTACACGCTTTGATTTAGATGTATTTGAGTAAGAGAAGGGCTATGTAAATGCCAAATTGACTCCCATTATGATTCAGGCAAGGAGTTTAGGGGAAAAGCATAAACAAGCTGCTTTTTATTTTTCCATTTTACTTCCCTTACCACATTTTTAAGACTAGGAACACAAAAAACAGCAACTTCTTGTGACTCTTATGGTTTTTAAATCATGTTGATACAACTTGTGGTTCTAAATTTATAAGCTTTTTCTTGAACAGCAGAGCTGAGAGAAATTTTACACAGACCTCTCTGGTTACACAGACACATGTCATCCCCATAGTAGCCAACTGCTGAGGTGCAAGCTATTGACAGTTGATGAACTGATTCATTTGAATATTACCATATGTCCCTTGTCTCCTTCTCAGAAACTTGGACAAATGGCTAATCTGTACACATTTCCAACCTATCTAAACGTATCTATCCTTCTGTTGGTGTCCCCGACTGTTTGTGAATCAGTTATCTAAGCTTGACCATTTTATTGGGGCCACCTGTGGCCAAGCAACAGTCTGACTGCAATTTGTCCAGAAATTACATAGTCTGATTTGCGCAGCAGTATTGTATGGCCCTTAAACCTCAGAAAAGAAGGTGTAAGTGATGTGTTTCTTTATCATGCTTTAATCATTACCACCTAAAACGTCAAACATGACTTAATAAATACTTTACTACGAGACAGTTTTATAATATATATAATATAATATATAATCTATTGACTTAAATTTTGGGTAGTGATAGCAGGAAGTCTTTCCTAACTGTAAATGCTCAAATTTAACACTAAATTGAACTCACACTGAAAGGAAGGCACATGCATGCTCTCTGGCTCTCTTGCAAAAAAAGCTATGCACACAGATGGCTCAGTTAGACTGAGCTGCAGATGCGTTTGCGTACAGAGCTGTTCCCTTCAAAACTTCCCATACCAACAGATTTTCACTCCCAACTCATGGCATTACTGAAACTTGCTCAAGAACTCCCTCTCTGTCATATTTCAGCACAAAGGGGAACCCCTTTAGCGAATTATCTGATGCATCATGTGCAGACATGCAAAGCACAGATACAGTACGTCTGTGTAAGAGGTGTCTGTCCAAGGAGCTTGGAAAGAAAAGCAACTGGACTACTTTAAGTCCAGTCTTAGAGTCCAGCAGCTTTTCTTTCCTAGCTCCTTACATCACAGATACAGTTTTACAGACTTTTTTGCCTGATAAAGAAGGAGAACAACCACAAAATGTGAACTTTTAAAAAATGCTGCATTGTTTAAAGTGGTAAAGAGTGAAATGCTGAGTGCATTTACAGCCTAATATAGGAACAAATCAGTCTGAACATATGAAATATGACATACACATTGTCTGCATTTCAAATGTATTGAGTTTTTAGGGAATTTCCAACGGGATGTATTTGTCGGTCAGTTATGGTCACACAGTTGGGATGAAAGGCAAAAGAGAAGAGAAATGTTTAAATTATCTGCATTAGTTTGAACAAGGCTATACCCACTCCCTCAAGACTTGTTCAAAGCTCATCCATCAAGACATTAAGAACAAACGGGTGACTGGTCAGGAGGGGTCCCACGTTGCTCTTACACAAAACAACTAGCGACTGGTACTTTACCCCCTCCTGACATCCCACAAACTCAAACACGCCTCTCCCTTCACCTCTTCCCCCGGTCTACGGACCTGCCCTCACCCCACTCTGTCCTTCCATTCAAAGACTATTGTGCCCTCCTTTTCAGTCATCCTCATATCACCCATAACAAATGAGCCCCGTATTTTCTTCTTTCCCCTCCTCTTCTCCCCCCGCTTTCTTTTATTTTTTTCCTTTCTCTAACTCGCTCTCTTTCTCTCCTTCACTCAGTGCCGATGAAAGGCAGGCATTGAGCCGGCAGTGGCATTCCAAAACCTCAGGCCTCGGCTCCACTGTGTCTGGCTATTCAACACTGCTGGGAGCCATTAGTTTAAGTAAGGCCTGACCCGCCTGCTCACCCACGGAAAACCATCACATCTCCTATTACACTCCACGCACGGAGGGGAGACACAAAGCTGCTCTTTGGGTGCGACAAGTGTGTTTAAGAGAGCAAAACAAGATGGAGACGAACAGAGACGAGAAAGTGTAAGAAGTGGGAGATTCACGCATAAGTGTGTGTTTATGAGCAAGAGGGAAAGTAAGTGAGAAAGCGCTTGTGTGTTGGTATGAGGGAGAGTGAGAGAGTGGCTGCATGTGTGCTTGAAATTTATGAGCGGCGGGTCACACGCTCGCTTGGCTGCATCTTCCTAAAGTTTCCACACAGCAAAGCCAAGTGCATAGCCAGACGCCAAACCCTTCTCACCAATAACGCCGCTTAAACGATATTCAACAACCACACACTTTTCAAAGTCTCTCCAGCTGCTCTCTTGTTTAACTTATGTAGCAGATTCCCTGTCGGGGATATCCATCTATGGCGCTTATAGTTAAATCTTTAAATGCAGCAATTTTGCTAATTGGAAAATGATACCGCAGATCAGAAGTTGCTCTGCGTTGCCAGCCTCACCCAATTGTCGGCACATAAACATGAATAGCTCTCATAAACAACTCCATGTTTGGGAGACGTTTTGTGTTAAAAGAGTGCGTGCTTGCTAAAACTTGGACAAGCCCACACACAGATGTAACATATACAGTGAGTAACTACATTCTGCACATTCCTTTAAGGACAACAGGATATACTTTAGTGGCAGTTTTGTTTAAAGCAGGGAACGAATAACAGAAAAGTTTTGTTTTTTCCACATCTGAAATTCATAATTTATATAATACGGAATTATTTCTTTGCAAAGGACGTCACTTCAAGATGACAAACTTGAACCTCCAAACCGTTCATCTTCTCTGCTCATTAATACACAAAAAAAAACCTGTCATAACAGAAGATTTTCTTTTGATGAATTAAAATGTCCAAAGGTTTAGTTTTAGCAACCTTCTCTCAATTTCACTGAGCTCTAGAAATAGCATGACTATCACTCTGTTTTCAGTATAGTAGTCCCACACGTCAGTGCTATCACCGATTCAGTTAAACGCACACTGCCGTGAGCTGAGCTGAACAGTTGTTTTTTTCTATAAGGAATATGATGACAACAACACCTATGATTCAATGTTACTTTAGACTGTTTTTGTACCTGATGTGTGAAGTTCCCTGCTACCAGCAGGTCATTCTCTATGAACCTTATATCTCTCTTTCTCTCCCCGAGGCTGCAGGAGCAGCTGTGTTGTTCTCTTCCCTGGCGATGGCCACACCTGTGATCTGCAGGTGGTTCATCTGGCAGTGGAGCCGGGAACACCTGGCCTGGCTGAGATAGAGCCTCCAGGCTTTACTTTCAGTGTGTGTTTGTGTGTGCGTAATAGTGTTTGGGATTTCTGAAGGGCTCAATTAAAGCTGAGGGAAGATAACGGCTGGCTTTGCTAACACACACCCACGCACACATTCAGGGGCATGTGTTGGCATTTCCCTAGGTTAAGCCTCAGGGATGTTTGGACTTGTCAATGTTGCAGTATAATTTTCAGATGTGTCTGCTGAAGACTAATAGAATGACGGTAGTATTTACAGTTTTGCTCGGTGTGATTCCTTTTCTTTTAAAGATATAACAAACAAAGCCAAACCTCCTCCTGCTTTCCCAACCGTCATGCTTAATCTTGTGAGCCAAGTCCCCTAAATATCCCAGCGAACAATAGGGGACTGTGGCATCACCTGCTTTGCCGTTGCTTTGCATACTCACTGCGGGTATGACATCTTGCTACAGTACTCTGCTGGGACAAACAAGCAAAGACAATAAGCAGAGACACCAGCTGAGGACAAGATAATAAACAGTTGCACCGAGAACATGTTGAGAGCAAGCACAGGCAGTCTACAATGCAAGCTTGTGTATGTGTCTACGATTAGCAGGCAAGGAATCAGAGTGAGGACACATGACGTGAACTTGACAAAATTCATAAAATTCACAGAGGAAAAGAACAGCTTGAGAGTTATATTGACTTTGGCAAAAATCACACATTCAGTGTTGCATTCACTGCATGCGTGTGTGTGCGTCAAATATGAAAAGAATATCGGGCCAAGGCTTTACATCATCTCCATTCAACTATTTGTCATGGGAAGAAGTGATATACTGGGTCAGACACAAGCTGTGCTTGTTGCACATGCTTACCATAAACACTACACATGTTACAGCTGACAATTAATGATTATTTTGATGTATTACTTGAATATACAAACAAACAAAACAAGACTTAAGGAATTTATTTATGTTAAAAAATGTTTCAGAAGTGACAAATTCAACAGGGGGAAAGAAGATGGGTTTTAAAGCTGCGATATTGCTTTTTCATCTTGTCAGACCCTGCACTGTGTTTTCTCACATGAGTCTTCAATAATAACTCATACACAGCTGGATGTCAGCTTTCTTCTGGCCAGTGACAGGCAAGCTGCAGCTGTGTTTAGCTGGACTCAACACAGTAGACCAGACAGATGAGTGCGGATGGAAAGAGGGGAAAAAAGGTCAAATAAATAGAGGAAAAGGGGACAGAAACATAGGGAGGGAAGAGAGGGAACAAAGAAAGGATGGATGGAAGGAGAGAGAAACATGAGACAGAAACAGGGGGTGAGAAAGGAGGCGTGGAGAAAAGGGTAACCAATGCTAACTCCTCTTTGTCTGAGCCAAGTGGGAAATGATGGAAGGGGGTGAAAGGCATGAGAAGTGGGAACAGAGAGACAGGCATTAAGAAAGCATAATGTGGTAATCCATTTCTTTCACTTGCTTTTTCTTTTTTTTCTCGGCCAAATTGCTCTGAAGTGACTGGACACTTTTGTTCCTAGCCAGTGTCCCTCCACTTAAAGTCGACAAACAAATAAATGCCTGCGCACAACCGTAGGACTTGCATTTCTTCCTCAAAAATGATAAAGGATGCTTGGTTTTTTTTATTGAGGTTTTTTTTTCACACGACAATTTAAAGGAAAGACTGTTAACAGATGAACACACAAAAGGGAAAGAGGCTTTAGTCCCTTTTGGCCGAGTCCTTCAAAAGCCATATGACAAGTATGCAAAACCACTCTCAAATCCTGCAAGCCGCCTTTTTGGAATAGTCAAATGTGTCAAAGCGATGTTTACGCTACCAGTGACACCTGAGTACAGAGGTCATGGCGGTGGTTGGCAGTATAACAAAATGAGAGTATTAACAACACTCAAAAACCAAGCTGAGACCTGCAATCAAGACTGAAAGGCACAGCTGGGTTATCTTTCAAAGGTGGAGAAGTGATGTTTTGTTAAAAGAGTAGACGAGCACGGACACTCTTAATATCCCCCGTCTCCTGTACGCCTTCTATTTCTGAGGATTGTTATTGCCGGGTGATCCTCAGTGCAAGATCACATCTGGATCCTATTGTCTCAGCCGCTCTGTGCAGTACCGCACAGCAACAAGAAACAGCTGTGCAAAACTGGCTTCAATTAGCCTCACATTCTCCCTGACAGTTAATCTCTTTCTACTCCCATTCTCTCACTGTTTTGTTCCTTTAACTGTTAGGTCACTTCTGTCTTTCCCCCCCTTTCTTTTTCAAACCTTTGCTTCAGGTTGCCACACTGTCTGAAGTAATAGACATGGGATCACAGAGGATTGAATTGGAAACAGACAATGGGACAGAAAAGCTCAGAGGTCTCACGAAACATAAAACATGACAAATCCCATCTGTTTAAATGGACTGATGATGCAGTTTGCAGCAGTTTAGGCTGCAGAGATGATATATTTTCATTTCCTGTAAGAAGGGAGTAAATTCTGTTTATTACAGTCAGAGTTCATTTCCATCTTTGACTACAATTTTCACTGTAAATGACGATTAGCACTAGATATATGGCACTTGCAATTAAAGTCTATTCAAATTGTCTTTTCAGATTATTACTCAGACAGATGGTGCCAGAATCTTTGCTGTGTATGACACATTTGCCAAATCGGGCTACAAAGTAACCCGATAAATCCAGACTTTAAACATCTCTTTAACCACTAAAACCACACTTAGCAAACACTCCAGTGTGATCCAGCAGTGGAACATGCTGAATAAAATGTTGTCGCTCACAAGTAATTAATCAATCTCAACTAAACTCAAACTTGTTTAATTGTCCACAGTCTTGACTCAGCTGAACTGCAAGCAATCCAGCTCAGAACGGCCCTGTGATAGGAAATGGGAGCCAGATTTAAGGCAATGGAGTCGATCTGATGGGCTTGATGAGCAAATCTGCAAGGTTCTGCAGTCATTGTAGCCTTGGGGCCTGAGTAAAACACTAACAGGTGGTAGTGCTGGTTGAAAAGACCCACGCAGAGACCAGAGGGAGTGAGAAGGATACTGGGCTCACAGCCTGACACACAAAACACACACGCACACCCAAGTACATGCATTATATGAAAACACAGCCAACCACATGCATGACACACACCCTTACAAGCTACAAGCATTTATAACACACTGGGAAAAAAATATTTTCACACATTACAAGATACATAACACATAATGCAGACACAACTGCATGCAAGCTATCAGTCTGTCTACACGAACAAGAAACAGTGTAGGGGTGACTCGAAAGCTCTGCAGGCACCTTTCTCTACCTCCAGGATGGGGAAATTCTCCCACATGGCAAAACACTAAGGGCCCACGTCTGGCAATGCTAACAACCCACTCAAGCCAAAACCAATTAAAAGTCTCTAATTCAAACCTGCAGGGCCCCTTTGTCGTTTATTTCCTTTTTTAATGTCAGAGGATTGGAATCTGACTCTGTACCCCAGCCCAAAGAGAACAAGAGAAGGAGGAGAATAATCTGAGTTGAAGATTATCCATATGTTTTCAAGTAGAGTTAATTAAATCAAGAGAGAATGGAAATGATCAACTATGGTGTAGCAATGTTGAAACAAATGCTCTTCAGTACATTTTTTCCCAGTGAACTTAGAACATCCATCCTTCCCAGAGGGCTTTTTAGCTTTCTGCATAGCATCAAATTACTCTAACTAAACAGCAATTACGGTAAAACAGAAGAGTACCCACATTTTATCCTTTCTGATTTAAGAGTGGAACCAAATTTTCCAAAACAATAATCACTTTCAAATCCAGCATCCATCATGTATGTAGTTTTGCATTACAGTACACACTCTGCTGCTCCCTGGTGGCCGTTGTAACTCTGTCATCATCATTACCACTCTCACCACCAAAACATCAGCATCTTATTAAGTTGATGTGTTTGTCATCTGATTATCTGTTATTCTGTGGTGAGAAAGAGGCCAAATGGAGTCCTCGCAGGGGGTCACGGAAACACATGTCCAGAGTCAAGCCTTCAGGCTCTGCTGACCCCACTTGCATCATATGTTGGTCACAATTGTTTCAACAGAAGATGCCAGACTCTTTATTGTGGTTCTCACATGTGGACTACTGAACAACTAAGTGATGCTATAAATCCAGCGTTTAAACACATCCATTCCCATCAAATCCACACTTAGCAGCACACATAAGTGGGATCCAGTCACACCACAGTCAAGCTGCCTTGCATGGCTGTACTATTGACCCTCAGTGTCAGCAGTACAGCAGGAAGAAACTACAGACAAAGAGGAAAAAAAACTCCTCCTGGCATAAAGCAGGAGTTCCAGCCTGGCTTCACACCGCCTGGTGTTTTTGTCTTGAAAAGCTGTAAACTCCAGATGGTGGAAAGAGAGGAAAAAAACTTAGTCTGGTGGATTAAGGGCTCCAAATCCTCCACTGAAAAGACACATAGACCACAAGCTGCTATTCAATCAAATGGGAGCATAATAGCCGTGTTGTGGGGGCTATATAAGGGATAATGCATCCAACAGAGTATGTGTTATGCATAGTTTATTCACTCTCTTTAATGGATCGTAATGAGCGTAAGATCTTACCAGACAAAAGGATAACCGAGTTTTTGTTTGCTCATCATAATGATTTGATGTAATGTGAAGTAACACGTTCAAAAGGTGTTTTTCCCGAAGACTAAGCCTCCCCTCTGAGAGAAACTCTGATAACAATACTCTTTCCCTCACATATTAAGTAAATAAAGTTCTGCTTTATTTTCATTAGGAGGCAAAGACGTCTCTTTAACTGAGATCCTGGATTCTTAATTATGTAACGCGAGAATAGGACACACCGGCCATTTGTTCAACAGTATGCATAAAAGCGCAGGTGCAAAAAAATCAGGAACACACCTGTAAATATTCACTATATCAGATAAAAGATCGCATAGTCACACAGGATGCATTTCAATATGGAATAAATGCATTAAAGGTTCACTTACAAGTTAAAGCACTCGGCATTCCGACCATGCCCTTCGTCTTTATGAGTTTTCTTGCTCTTGGCGGAATGTTGGTTGGCGCTTCTTTTCAAGCACTTTCTCTCGCTTATTTTTTGGCAGACCTTCCTCCAAACCAAAAACCTTCTAAACACTTAAGAATAATGAAGAAACAATGAAGCACGATGTGCCGGAGACAATCGATCCAGTCCAACGCCAGGCATCAGGTATGTTTTCTCAAACGCAAGAGAGAATATCTGAGTGGGCGGTACTAATTGTAAGCATTTAAGCAGAAAGCCAATAACGCTCGTTTGCAGCAGGGAAACAGTAATGATTAACTCCCAGCGGCAACAATAGGACACCAGTTCAGCTCGCATAATCCTCACAGCAGACACACTTCCATTGCCTTGAGCAAAGTCGTTTACGACCTCAACTTGTTGGTGTATTGATTTTGTTTTTCATAGCCTAAATCTATCGCTCGGAAAGCTTTCACAAATTGTCACTGAAACGAGCAAAGACGAGAGAACTATGGTGGATATTTACCCTTTAGGGATGAATTAATGTTGAACTTTGAACAATAAACTTGCACGCAAGTTAAAACAAAGTTGAATATTTTGTGTGTCATCTGTTGAGTCGAAGCCACAAATTGTTTTGGATTGCATCCAGAGTCTCACGTGTTATTTTTTTCTTTACCAGCATAATATTTGGATGCTGGCTGAGAAGGCTGTCAACTGTACCACCCCCGAGACACGCATATACACACCCAGCCACCATCAGCTCTCCATCCACCCCTCCCGCACCCATCCACATATGCCACACGCTCCTGTCCACCCCACACCACCACCTCCTCCGCCTCTTCTCCCTTCCAGCAACCGCCCCCCCTTCCCCATCCTCCACTCCTGCCAGGCTGCCACCTGCTCTCTGCAGCATGCTGCACAGCTGCTGTGCTACAATGACAAATTAAGGTCCACCGTGGCAGGCAGGAGTCATTACCTACTACTCCTACCATGGAAGACTTGAAGAGCTATCAGCTACCGGCGCTGTGTGCCTCCCCCCTTCATGTGCAAAGAAGGGGTAAGGGACACTAATCGTTTTAATGAGAAGCAGGGGATCAGGGGGAGTTACAGTTTGGGGACACATGAGCCAATATGCTGTGTCAGTCAGTGTCTGTGCAAGTCAGGTGTTATTGACTGTGCTGTTCTCACAAGCAACATAACAATGAAAGAATACACATTCACAACACATTCCTTATTATTTAAGATAAAACTGTTCAGAATCTTCAGATTTTACAAGAGTTGCATTTGCCACTCACTAGAGCGCTTACTGTTCACATTCAGATAGCATTTTTCAATAGTTAAGTTACACTTATAGGAGAGTAACACAGTTTTAACTTTCTTTATAATAACATAAGAAGCCTATTTATAGTTCCGGTAAATAGGGTTGGTTTTATGCCTGACAGGCGTGGAAAACATACAGTTAAACACAGCACTGAACAATATAAGAAGTATGCAAAAAATAAGCACGCATTAGCATGCAAAAAATCTATTATTGTACGATCTACTGTACAATATAGAGCGCCTTGAGGTGACTGTTGTTGTGATTTGGCACTATATAAATAAAATTGAATTGAATTCAAATCTATTTATATGAGTCAACTCATTGTTTAAGTTGGACAGCGGTTGTAAACTTAAAATAAACACCCCAAATTGTAAACCACTTGTGCGCACACCTTAACTACTTAGGAGTACTACTTCAGACAGGCTTCACTGAAATACTGTAATGCCCCTGTATTGTAGTACATCTGTTATTATTTCAGTAGGGAACTCCATCAGTCACTGTGATCTAATCTAGTACTAATTCAGTGAGTCACCCTTTAAATGTATAAGTTTAAACAATATCTTTGACAGTGACAACAATGTCCTAACTCATCTTGTCAACTAGCCCTGTGACAGGTTAACAAAGAAGTGAGTAGTCAGTTGGCGGGAGACTGGAGTCAATGAAGAAACAGGCTTAGATGGTGGTAGGATTTTCAGTGGCCATTGTGGTCCCTCAATGTGACAGCTGGCCATTGCTCCCCCTTGAACCTCTTTCAGCCTCTTTGTCACAGCCTCTTTAATCAAACCAAGACTGTTACACAGCAAATACACTGACCTGAACTATGAGCTGACTGGATGACTAGCCAAATGTATTTGGAGCTGTTACAAGGTTTTAGCAATATGTAAACCCCTTCCCTGTTAAACTGTAGGACTAATATTACCATGCGACTTAATGCATGAGCATTTTCATTTTTAAGTATAAAGAGAATGGTAAGTGGACTGGTTCTTATATAACGCTTTTCTACTCTCACTGAGCACTCAAAGCGCTTTATACAACTTGTGCATTCACCCAATCATGCCCATTCACACAAACACTTTATCTAAGGTTTTTAGGGCTTCTAACATTCACTCGCATTCACACTCCGATGGATGCATTGGAGGGCAACATGGGGTTAATATTTTGCTCAAGGATATTTGGCTCTTATCTGATTTTTGTGACATGGTAATGATTAGAGGTTTTTGTGTTTTTCTTCTCAGTGTTGAGACATAGTATTCTCGAGCCTTTGGGTACGGCTTCTCCAAACTCTGTGGAGCTCAGTTATAACCAGCTTTGACCATTACTACACCAGCCCCCATATTTACCTATTCACTCTTCACTGTACAGTGGTTGACCTGACAGATTCTTAATCCACATGAGAGATTGCCCTTTTTTCCAATAATGTGCTTTCTCAGCTCACTGTACAAAGTCAAGAGGGGGCAAGTCATTAGCTGGTACTGTTTACCCTACTTTCTCAGCAGTCATGCCATCTGTGTGAGCACTGTAGGTTGCATAAGGCCTGGCAGATATGACACCTCCGCAAAACCTGTTCCCTTTCATCCATTGTTTTAGTCAGCTCCTCCAAAATTATCTCCTTTTTTTGTCTGTTCCCTCAGCTTTCTTTTTACAGATCCACCCTCCTCAGCTATTTTCTTTTTGCGATTATTTACCTTTACCAATTTTCCTCTATTATTTACACACCTCCTCTAGTCTCCTCCTGTCATCCCTGACAGCTGACAGGCCAGACCCTGCCTGGTGGTGACACTTCACCCACGCCGACCCAAGCCAGATCACTTGTCCATGTGTAAGCCAGAGCCAGGGCCAAGTCCAGGATTTCTACTGGGGTGTGGAGGGGAGGCTGCAGAGGCAAGCAAGATGGCCCTAGTCATCATAATCATTCATTGCCTGCCGGTCCTTCTGTCCTTGGCCTCCTCCCACTCTTCATGCTTTTTTGTCATCCACATGTCAGGGCCACAAGGCACGCGTATCAGCTGAGCCCAGGATGGTCAGAGTCAACGGGGTCAGGTGGCAGACGCTTGGTTAATTCCTCTGAGACCACAAAGTGCTTGTGTCAACTCATACAGACACTGAAATACACAGATAAAGACAAACAGACATGCATTTGCATAGACACACATGCACCGCATTTAGTACGCAAAATAAGGCAGGCTCTATATAGACCATGATGTTAGAGAAGCTGATTGGGGGAATGGGGTGGGGGTATCAAATAGATAGATCAGCATTAAGAAGGAGGAGGGGAAGATTATAAACACACGAGCAGATGGAGAGAGATATATTCCTATTATGTAGATCCGTCTAACCCTCAGTGTGGTCTCCTCTCCTCCGCATGAATGTCTCATCCATATATACCTTTACATTATTCAGGAGGTTTTAATGAGAGTAACTAAATATTGCGGTGATTGTGGTTGCTGGGTTGTTTAGATGGCAGAAGGTGGGCCACAGGTGTACAAGCCTGAGACTTATTCTTCTGTTTGACCTCTCATTATCACCCCCAAATTCATTCATTGTTATCCTGTGTCCTTGGGTGTTTGGGAAGCAGGGCGGTATGTCTGTCTACTGCTGTCTGTTCACAGCACAGTCTGTCATTCATTTTTAAGAATAAATTATTCCATATTTTTAATCTATTATTATCCCCTCATCTGTCTGTCTGCTTCAGCTTATCCATCTGTTTTCCTGCCTTTTGCCCCATTTTTTAAAATCTTTCTCCTTTTTAAGGATATTTAAGAATATTTTCAATGACTTTCAGGTGCTTAAAAATAACATAATTCCCAGTTGCTCTGCTAGATGAAAATGCCACAATCATCACTCATCTATCTATATAGATGTCCTTAGGATAGGATAGGATATCTATCTATCTATCTGTGTGAATGAGTGTGTGAATGTGTGGATGACTGGATATCTAAAGCGCTTTGGGGTCCTTAGGGACTAGTAAAGCGCTATATAAATACAGGCCATTTACCATTTATTTATTTCTATCTATCTATCTATCTATCTATCTATCTATCTATCTATCTATCTATCTATCTATCTATCTATCCATCTATCCATCTATCTATCCATCTATCCATCTATCCATCTATCCATCCATCTATCCATCCATCCATCCATCCATCCATCCATCCATCCATCCATCCAGCAGCCCGTCATGGATGGCTTGATGAGAGGTCTGGTCTGTTGTTACAGAGGAACAGGTGGGGCAGACTAAACAGTCAGCACAGGGTTGAAATGAACACATACACAAAACACACACACATGCAAGCTGCAGGGAGGCAGGCTGTCAGCCGCTCAGACACTAGTCCATATGGTAGACCTCTGGAGCTGTTGCCCTTAGCAGAGTAGGGGAGGGAAGCAAAGATGCTTGGAGGACGGCAGGAGAAGGCAGAAGGATGCAGGGGGACGTTGAAACTAATCAGTAGGGCTCCCCAACTGTCCACTGGCCTTGGGGAGTTGAGATATGCATATATGTGACTGACTGAACTAAGGGTGCAGAGATGATAAGTTGGGGGGTTGTAGTCTGTTTGTCTGCTTGAGTGTGTGTGTACATCCATCCATTCATTTTCTTAACCGTTTATCCAACTGTGGACATGGGAAGGGGGCTGCATTCTGTCCCAGCTGGCGTTGGGTGAGAGGCAGAGTACCCCCTTTACAGGTTATAAGTTATGTGGAAATAATGCTTTAAGTTCTTAATTTGATTTCATTTATTTAACATAAATACAATACATATTCTAGTGTTTTAAGCAATTGTTAAATTGAAATATATAAAAAAAATAGATAGAAATGATCTAGCAATTTTCACATGTGTTCTGTATATACAAATTGTGTTTGTAGTTTGTTGTCATTATTATTCAAACGTATTGTCTACAAGAGATACAATAGCAGTCTGATGTTGTTAAGAAGTGCTATAGGGTAATGTTAGTTGTCTTCAGCATAGCAGAAAACCAGTCTGCCTTGACCTAGACAGAAATGACGTTTATAGATCATTAACATGTTAAACTTTTATTCAACTTACATTTAGTCATATATATTTATATATTAGTTTGTTTTTGTTTTTTTAAATTTATGTTAGCAAAGATAAAATTAAATACATTGTCAACTACACATACAGCCATCATAGATAAAGTTAATATTGTTTTTGTTTTTTAATATATCATATAGTCATTTTAAGCATTTAAATAAGGTTTTTTTTTATATTTAAATGAAAATCTTGTGTTTTATATCCTTTATTCATTCATTCTTGATTTTTACATGCAAGCCCAATATAACTGCTATTAGGTTTATCAGCAATGACATACATTCATGCAACGCACTCTATTAGTGCAAATCATCATTCACCGTTTTGGTTGTTTTTCCTGTACACAACAGAAAACAGATTTAATTTCAGGTCCTTGACTTCTTGCTGACTTAAGCTCTAGTGTAATTTGACGGTGCTCAGTATTGGTTAAATCCTGCAAGGACAATGGTGAAATATGATGTCATCCTACACTACTGTAAATGCAAGCACACTAGCAAACAAGTCACTACTTTAATGTGCACAATTTCAATACTATATATGACTAGATCCACTCCAAACAATCCAATCAGTTTGGTTTTTTGTGTGTGAGAGATCCTTACAAATCCTGCTCTTCCATTCAGCTAAGCTTTGCAAATATATTAAGCTGTGCTACTGTGAAAGAGAGGCCGGCCACCTGCCACTCACATCCCAAATAGACCAACAGATGCATAGACTGGAGGTCAGATGGTCAACCACTTGTCATAATGCTAAACATCACCATGTAGACCCACTTCTTAAGTCAAGCACTGTTGTTGAAGTCTCCCATTCATTTTTGCTGTGCTATTTATATGTGTGCTTCTATACATGTGCTAATTAGTACAAGGACGTATCCTTTTCTAAACAAAAGTGTGGACAAAGGAGGATAAGGTTTATGGGTGGAATGAGAAAAGGTGACAATAAACTTCATATAAATCATTTCTTTCATTAATTATGTTAAATGTAGCAAGGGTAACTGAACCTCAAACCACACTGGCTATGTATAAAAGATGGGTACCCAGCTGTTTGTGGACTACATCATTTATGGACCCTGGGTTGTTTAAAAACAACAACAACAAAAAATGCAAACAAGGAAACAGCGCTTTATTTAGACAAGAGCTTAAAGGTGGGTAATTTTTACCTAATGCCAGTACTAACTAGTTTGGTTAGGCAGGTGGATCTGTAATTCACTGTGATTTTGAATGGGGTGCTAATTTTAGATGTTGGAAAAACAGGTTTAAAATATACTTACTGGAGAAACTGAATAGCCATTTCCTTTAGGCGACATGTTTATTGTTTTGGGGATTTTCCGCCTTCTAGAACAGGAAGATTGGGATGACAATCCTACATACCTGCACACGTGAGCTGGAACAGAACTAAACCCAGGCCTCTGAGCTGACGACAGACTTTTCTACATGGGGTACACACTCTGACAGGTGAGCTACAGGTGCTGTTCTTTTGTGCGCTCATAGGTTGAACAGAACAAGACACTGCCGCTTGGCTAAAACAAGCTCCGCTACTGGACCTTATTTCTACCTCACAAAATCATAGCAACTGGCCAATAAATCCATTCGTTCATTAACCATTAATTAATTAAATGCCACATTGTACACTTGCCATAGAGTGGTTTCATTATAGTTGTGTCTTTTTTTTTAAAAAAACAGTTGCTTGCTGTTGCTGAAAACAACAGGGTTGATGTGATAGCTGAGTTTGTATGACTTATTTGGAAACACAGGAATCATCTGACTTCACTTTAAATTTGAAAATCCACATTTTTAACTGCAAGACTATGTTCCCCATCACATCTATATAATATTAATGGATACGATGCCAATAAAAACAAGCTCCATCTTGTATGTTCATAAACAGTATAATTGTTGTATCTTTAGTATTTCCAAGTAAACCCTTTGTCTTTACTTTAAAGTGTCACCCCGGGCAACTGAAATGTCCAAATGATAGTTGTGATTGGTCCAATATTTGTTTATATTATCTAAATGTATTTATTTATTTTGCTCTTTGAGTACCATGTGGCATTAATTGCCTACAAATCCATGAATACTAATAGACATATGGTTGGATATGAACTAAATAATCAAAGGGTAATCCTGGGACAGGCTGTGCTTGTTTAATATCAGTTAATGACGCAGTAATTGCATTTTAACCTTATACATATGGCCTATACTTTATAACTGCAAAATGTGTTTTCTTTAACAAGACTGTAGTAAAGTCTGAAATAGTTTCTCTTAATTCAGCTGTTTTTACTGTTTACTTATTTCTATCACAGTGAAAACCTCATCGCATAACAATCAGAAGCTGTTCCTAGATTTTAAAGTACTCTATAGGACATGTGGGAAATCTTTGTTATTTAAACAGATTAGGTTTCCAGTGTAGAGGTAATAGAGCCATTTAATCACTAGAGGGAGACAAAAGATTTGAATCTAAGCTTTGAAATTCCCTGTTGAATATTTAGTGTGAAGCTGAGCCATGGTCTATGACTTAAAAAACAAGTTGTTAGAAATAAAGTTGTTACATCAATATTCACTACAGTAAACATGAACCGATTAGAATAAAGTAAGCGTTGATATTTGAGTTGATTAGCCACTTTAGAATTATAAAGAAATGTTGTTGACAGATGAGAATATTTAGAGCATCTGTGTGGGTTTAGAGGAATTTTCAGTCAAAGCTCCAAACTTGTTTTCATTAAGGGAGCAACTGCCTCTAAACAGCCCACCCAGAAGAGTGTTTTCCAACCCTGAGTGCTGGGACTTCTTTGCTATTTCACCTGCTGTGAAGCAGATGCAACACAGGCTGCCACACACACAGCTGGGCTGACAGATACCTTGCCGATGCAACAGAGCATAGGAAATGAGGACTGCTTCATCAGCTTGTTTCAGTGACTCCTGCATGGTCTTAATGTCTATGCTGCACAATTAAGTGCACCTCTGCTGAGTCACCACAACAGTGCAGTACTTATCCACGTTGAGTTTCTGTCAAGACCGAGACTGAACGGCTTGGCTTATTACTCCTGAAATCATGGCATATTAGGAAATAGTTCAAAATAGTTATTGCATTTTTTTTCACATTTTTCATTAAATATTTACTACTCACTACTAAATGAAAAAGAAAACTGACAGCCAGAGTAGATTTCTGCAAATTACAAAAGAAATGGAAAGCATTGCTAAACAGTTTGAACTGAAGAAATGAGGAAGGAAATAAAATAAATCTGAAAAATATTTTAGTTTGAACTGGAAATTTAAACATGAAAATTGTGGACTGAAAAGAACTGAAATTCCACTTACTGGCACTCATCTTCAGCATACGCAGGATTGTTTTGGGTTTTTAACTGAAACACCATGAGTTGCAGTTTTGGCAGTAGCCCCGGTGGAATCAGTTTACTAATCTAAACCACGATTCTACCTTCTATCTGCAGAAAATTTCAAACACAAACAACAAAGTTTTCATGTATTTTTTTAGCCCATTTCTTCACTGTCATGGAATTCCCAGTCTGGGAGATGAGGTCATTTGGTCTTGCTCTGTATCCAGTATTGATTCATCCTTTGCCATGCTCAAACACCACGCTGCCAACTCATTTGGTACCTACTGGAGAAGAGCTTTGGGCTAATCATGCTTTGTACAACATCTTACTGGTCACGTGTCTGGTTTTAACAACATTTACTGGTTATTTGGTTATTTGGTTACTGACCAACTTTAACTATGCCTCAGCTGCTGCAACAGGGCATCGGTGTCATGGTACTGAGGGGCATTATAGCCTCTTTCAGTTCCTGTTGTCCTGAAACCCATTTTGAATAAGAGCTAATAAATATAATTGTTCTGATTAACGTGCAGGCTTCTTCATGGTAACATCACACCCACTGTTTTCTGTCAGCAGAATTCAATCCGAAGATGCTTAGTGGGTGTCATTCCTGATATAAACTCTCTTC
>NW_005187497.1:645748-649740 GCF_000239375.1 Pundamilia nyererei
TATATATACTGGAAATGAGATCTGTGATCTGAGGCTGGGTGTTGAAATACACTCGAAATAAATAATGATTCAAAAACTTAATTATGCGTGGCTCAACCTCACATTGCTGATTAATGGATGGGCTGAACAAGAAGCTCTTTGAACTTTGAGTGTGTGTCAACACCGCTGCTAATCGCATCGCCCTCAATTAACTTTACTTAGCCTACTACTGGATAAACCTCTTTTGGAGGAGGAGAAAATAGAGGGAGGGAGGGAGGGGGGTTCAATGTGTGTGTCTGCATGCCCCCTACCACAGCCCTCTACCCCCTCTTACAGGACTGCCAGCCCGTCTAGAGTTATTCCAGGAATGCGTTGAACATGGCTGCCGCGATGAAGGCACAGAAAACGGGACTGCTGGAACTTCGAGTGACCGTGGACCGCTGGATCCGGGTATTGGCTACACTTACCGAAGATAGTCTCACGTTAAACCCCGGCGAGGGCACCGAAGAACCCGCGAAGCCAAACCCGAGTCCCGCCGGTGCTATCAACGGAGACCCCCCGAACCTCAGCTCGTCCCCGGTCCCGGAAACCATCACCAACGTGAAGCGCACGGTGCGAGTTACCAAGCAAGATGTTGGCGGGCTCGGTATCAGTATCAAAGGTAAGGTAGTTTACGAAAGTATCTTAAAGATAGCTAACTGCATGAACGGCGAGTTACTGTCAGTTAACACAAGTTTTGACTACAGCGTACCTTCTGTCACCCACCACGAAAACAGCGGCCAGTTAACTTGCCTAACTTCAACAATGTGCAACAATTCTCAGAAACGTGCGTAAAATGCAACTTTTCCGCGATTTGCTCTATGACAAATATCCGTTCGTGTTATAACTCACACGTATAGGTCCGATGTTAGCGCAGAAAAAACGACAGCTGTGATTTTCTCAAGCTGTTTCTCTCCTCAACAGGGAACCATTTCAGTGCACCACAGTCACCGGGAGACGGTAATTAGTTCGCTACTGTCATGTAACGTTGGGTTCCACCGTGTGCCCCCAAACAAACACAAAAAACAAACACTAGTTTAAACAACTTGGATAATTGAATTGAGAGAAATCAGGAAATGGCACGTGATTCTGTTGAACTCGATTTGGGTTTTAAAAAGTTTCCACAAATCCCCGAATACTTTCCGTAGATGCTTATTACCCAGCAGTGTCGACACCAGCAGTTTCATTTAAACATATTTATTTATGGACTACAGACACCAAACAAAGCAGGTTATAAACCTGAATATTATGCGTTATCAACCAACACTCACATACACAAATGTGTCATTAGTTTTATTAGATCTAACTTCTGATTATGAAGCTGTAACACCAATAAATATATGTGACAGAGTAAAATCCACGCTCTACAGAGTATTTTAGGTGGTTCAAAGACCTTTTTGGCTGTTGAACTTTGCTTTTGAATGAGCAATCCGGAGTAGACATGGACACAGAGACCTCTACTGCACATAGTGGCCACAAGAATATTGTTTCTACAGGGACTTCTCAATGAAGAAAGGTTGTAATCTCTCCATATTTTACCAGCAAAGCCTGCATACCTGCCATGTGTTTTGCAGCAGCTGATAAAAGACTTTTCCTTGTCCTGCTTCCACAAAAATAGCCTATCTCTGTGGGGATCTCAAACTGAAGATGATTAGGAAGGTTGAGCAGTGGGATGCTATGTAAATATAAAAGATAAAACGGACAGGAATGTGAAAACAAAGTTTTAGGAATGTTTTGGATTTTATTATATTTTATAGACGGACAAATATTACAGCTTTTGTTCTTGAAATTTAGTAGCAACTGATAGATTTGCACTTTTTCTTTTTACACAGCTTGCTTTGTGTCTTTACATTGTCTTTATAATTGAAACAGTAATTAGGTGGTCATTTTCATATGCTTGCCACACACAGTGGGGTTCCGCCTCCTTGGCTTTAACTAGAATTGTTTGAGGGTATTGTGGTGAACTTATGATTCTTTTGTGCAACTTAAATAAACACTGTTTGTTGCACACTGATGTATTACATACTGTGTTTCTTATTTTGCTTGGGTCGTGATAAATGCAAATGCAGACCCCACAATTCTCGCCTAAAAAGTCAGCTTTCTAAATTCAGATTTTCCTGGTGGTGTGTTGTAAATATGTACTGGAAGAGTTTTCCTAGAATTACATATAAAAATAAAAATCTCATTAGGTTTCTTCCACAGTCTCAATAAATCTAATTATATTTTTTAATCATAACCTCTGTGTGATGACATGTATCATATCAATGAATTATTGTCAGTTCGCAACCCTAAGTCACCTTGTGTTGTAAAGCATGGGCTGCCAAGGCAGTAAAAGGTGTAATAAATAACGGGCATGGATCTATAAGCAGCATGTGTGGGTATAATTGCATGTGTGTGAGCTGTAGCTTCCTCCTGGCAAGTTTGTCTTCCCAGGTAATCACTTGGCGATTGGTTGATGTAAAGTGTCGAGTTGATAGATAATTGTAAACTTGCATTATTGTCATGTTGCAAAGATGGCTCATCATTGTAGCTGCTGGTGACATCTTAATTTTTAGTCCCCCCGCAATTCCAACAAAACAAAGCCAAACCCTAATGACATAACTGTGATGTCCATCTGTGGAAATGGGTGGGTTTGAAAATCAGACAGCATGTTATTAAAACCAAATCATAGCTAGAAGCCTTTTGGCTTGACATTGTTGCGATGCTGGATGTTCAGAGGCAGTTTTGGGAGGAAGGGTATACAAGATTGAAAGTGAAAGGTGCAGGCAGAAAGAGCAGGCCAAACATGAAATGGTATATGGGACAAGAGGTCAAAGAGGTGAAAAGAGTAAAAAGAAAAAAGAAGCAGGAAGAAAAACGTGTCAGAAACGCAGGGGGAAACAAATGAAAGAACAGAGAAAAACTTGTAGGCTAGTTGACACCGCATTGCGAACAGCTGAGAGAAGCAGCTCACAGCAGTCAGTTGTCATTGGCTAAAGATGAAAGCTATGTGGCTGGGAGTGGAGTACTCCACTAGTGTTAATTTTAGGGAGCCCACCCCAACTTGAGGAAGAGTACGGAGGCAACTTTAACTCACGTCTAAATTTAAGAGGGGAGGCATGGAATCTAGACTCCAGGTCTCTGGACAGGCAGAATGGTAAAAGTTTGCGTGTCTCTGCAGACATTTTTCCTTCTTTGGAGCCACTGAGGTGCACGGTCCGTGCATATAACCACAATGACAGTCAGAGGGAATGCTACTTTGAGAGAAGGCAGTTGGTGAACAGTACCATAAAACAATTATTTCACTTTAAAACCATCCCAGACTTTGTTTGAATAGTCCCTATGTGTTGAATTCCAGTTGGGTGGGCCAAATATTATGAAACCATGTTTTGGTTCCTGAAACTCTTATAACAGACCAACTCATACTTTTTCCAGACATTATTTTTGTCAGTCAGCAAGACTCAAGTGCAACATTGCATAACAAAAATATTAATAAAATTGCATTAGGAATATGAATCCACAATACTTTGAAGTTTTGCTTTGACTCTATATATTGTTCCAGCATTGTGTGAATTAAGCTGATGACAGTTGAAGTGCAGACGTGCAGATTTTTTGATGATGAAGAAGCATTATAATAAATAAATTAGATACACAGCACTATTATACCATTTACTAATCTGCCATAAGAAGCTTCTGTGGCTCCACCCTGTCTGTACCACTGCCACCCACCTTATATTTGATTGACAGATTCCCAGCTGTAGGTGCTGAACTATATTTGACATGAAATGCACCTGCAAGAATGGTAGGAAGGAAATAAAGGTTTGTGTGGGAGTGGCAGACATATTAATGGTTATTTTTTAGAACAATATGTCAAAAAAAGTTTATTCTGCAATCATTCCAGTAAGTGGTATTTCAGACTTGAGGGAAACTTCAGACTCTCTTGGGAATTTCCTCTCTCCTCCAAGGTCAGGCTTATGGAAGCCCGTTTCCGCCAC
>NW_005187497.1:650277-660917 GCF_000239375.1 Pundamilia nyererei
AAAAAAAATATTTTTAACTGTTCCTTAAAGGTTTTGTCTCCTCATTGATTCAAATGTCTACTCTCTAAATGTGCCCCCATCCTTTTCTCTGCCAACGCTAAGTGTTTCTGACACCCTCCTCATCATCCCCTGGATACTTTAGCCCTTTTTCAGACTCACACTCTTTACCATAAAACCGATGACCTCCAAACTTGTTGGCCTTATGTCTAAACGAGCTTCACTTTTTTTTGTAAAAGTCATGATCTCTATCTTTCTAGGCCAGGCCGAGTAACATTTAAATATAACTTTATTAACGACACAAGTTTGAACTGCAGTCACATTAGCGGATAGCGTAAGGTTACCACTGCTGTCTCTCACATGCTGGTATGCTGAGCAGCACACACTGAGACGTTGCTCTTGTAGACAATGGCATGTTCAAAAGTGTTGCCACACTTGAGTAGAGCTTATGCTGACAATGCTTGTCTCCTTTTTTTATGGTAGAAAGCACTGGCTCCGTCATTGCCTTGGGCATGTCTGAATGAACCTGTGTGGAACATTAAAGTGATAGTGACCTATATTTGAATGCCGCCACTTTAACAGACTAATGAAGCCATTAATGTTACATTCATCATGTCTGAAAATGGCTTTAGAAACCAGTATCACTATATCCTAGAAACTCTCTTGCCTACTGTGCAACTGCTGTACTACATTTGAATCCTCTGTTATATGCACTGTGTGATCTTGAGCTATATCAGTCCATATCAGCTTTAATGAAGCCTTATTGTATGTTCACTCATATTGTCTGCAGTCGTTGTTGCAACTCTGTCCATTCACAGCAATTCTGTTAGATCTTCCAGTATTAATTATGTGGTTGGATTAGCTTATTTACTGTTATTATTCAGTTTTGTACAAGAGTGTAGTTACTTATTTAAAGAGTGTAATGAGTTGGGGCTATCTTGTGCCTGTTACCTCATGAATAAAATGTTAATTTAGTGGTATATAACATGCTAGGCCATGATATGTGTGTGTGTGTGTTCCTCCTTGGGTCTTCTGCAAAAGTCTGAGGTACTGCACAGAATCTTAGCTGTTCCTAGGACTGCACTGGACTTAGACCCCTAATGTTGTGCCTGTAATCTGCTGGAGCCACTCTTCCAGTTACATCTCCTAATGCTCCTGTTACCACTGGGACTATTATGGGCTTTACCTTCCACATCTGCTCCAGTTGTTCCCTGCTACTTCTCTGTTTTCTTGTGCTCCCTTTTCTCATGTTCCTGTCCCCTGGGACTGCCACATCTACGACCACTGTGGTCTTCTGCTCCGTGTCAACCACCACTATGTGTGGTTGGCTGGCCAGCAGCTGCTTGAAGTCCCACAGGACCTTAGCCTTGTTGTTCTCAACCACCTTCTGTGGTGTCCTCCATTGGGACTTGGGTACTTCTAACCCATATGAGGCACAGCTGTGCTTGCACACTATCCCAGCCACTTGGTTGTGTCTCTCAGTGTACACTGTCCCAGGTTACATCTCCTGCACCTTCCTGGTCCTGTTGACTGTGGCCTGTAGATCTCCAACGTTGATAGTAGAAGTCTCTCACACTCCATATACAATATGCAATATCCATTTACAATGTCACCCACTAAAAAAAAAACTGCAGTATTTTTTTGTATTGTAGTATAGTGAAGTCTATCATTTCTACCAGTTAGTTGTATCTACTTACAACCACAAAATGCTCTCTTAGAATGACTCTTATAGGCTTATAGGCAGATAACATGGTATCCATCTACTTTGGCTTCTGTATTTGTTGTTGGTTCTTCAGCTCCTTTTCAAAATGGCATTAATTAAACATGAACCTTAAAAAATATACCTAGCAGTATTGATAGTCATGCATGTTACTTAACTGTCCTGTGACAAATTCCCATATCTTTTTTAAGATTTAAAGTAATTACTCAAGTTTATAAGTTTAGTTATTTTTTTATTAAACATTTGATGATATACATAAAAGATAGCATCACCAACAAAGCTTTAAAACCCACATTAACTTATCTTTTCTTTAAGCTTTCTGGAACACCCTCGTTAATTCAGTGACTGAGTCAGTGAGGGCCACATATTGCCTCTGATTATACATCTATATGATGCTATGGTGCTCAGAATAGTGGATAAGTTCATCGTCCTGGTGGCGTGTGTAGAAGTTTTGATATTTTTAAGAATACTACATTGGGCGTCCAAAGAAATTTGCATGATAAAAATCCTCGCAGAGGGATCACCCAGAAGAAATAGCAAAAAAAAACCAAAACACAAAAAGCATTTTATCGTCTTTAAGACTATTTCTCACTAGCCTGAAGGCCAAAGTCCAGCTTTAAGCTGACATTAACGATGATATTTCACATGAAGTGCGGAAGCCCACCACAAGAGTTACAGCGCATCCATCAGCTTACTAGTTGACCTTCATTGTGTGACAAACAGACAAAGGGAGGGAGAGTCGGAGACACAGACCATAGTACAGTAGGCCGATCACTGTCTCCATCAGTTTTTATGTGCTCTTTTAACTGCAGTTTAGGTGACTAATGTTAAGGTGATAAGGGACAGAAACTGTTTATTTCATATTTATAACTACCAACCAGCCACACACTTTTTTAGTTTTATCACTCAGCTCTAACTTATACCTTCTGGTGTGAAGTCACAGTGAATTTAAGGGCATTTTTATCAGTGCTTTATTTACCAGCGTCCAAGAAAACACATAATTTGATTTGCTTTATATACTGCCAATAGGCCGTTCAAATAGGAACTACCAAACTGCTTTGTGAAGCTAATTAGTGGTAAAAGTTGGATTTTTCCACATGATTTTTAACTTGATTTTCTTGTCTGATCATGCAGGTGGCAAGGAAAACAAGATGCCAATCCTCATCTCCAAAATCTTTAAAGGCCTGGCTGCTGACCAGACCGAGGCCCTTTATGTTGGTGATGCCATACTCTCTGTCAATGGTTACGACTTACGAGAGGCCACGCATGACGAGGCTGTGCAAGCGTTAAAAAAAACCGGGAAAGAAGTCATCCTTGAAGGTAAGATAGTTTTCATTTAGCCAAAAAAAATCAGAGTACATCCTATGACTCTGACATTTTCTTCTTTGTCCAATTCAGTCTTTCTTTCATTGTTCTTCCTGTTGTGCACCCGCTTTGCTGTTCAGATGCTCTAAAAAGTGACAGGATATTAGAAGTTAACTACAAAACATGCAAAGAAGAAAAACTCCTCGTATTGCCAAATGATATAGTCCTCAGGGTATTAAAGTACGTAAGTTCTTATATCTCATCCACCCTCTGTACACCCCACAGCTCCAAATAGATACATAGGTAAAAATAATGAGAATGTTTGATACCTTGATATTCTTTATAGATTTTTCCAGACCTGATTCAGTCTTCCTCGAGGGTGAAAAATGACGAGCCGGGAGAGACGCTTCATTTAATCAAAACTTTGATCTGACTTCACCAGAAACATCCAAATAATGAGTTGAACTCAAACAGCGAGAGGAAAAGCCTCACTATTTAAGAATACTGTTAGGGCTCACACCTGTGAGCACCCCAGTATGCTAATGAACCGTCTTTCGATAATATTAAACCGTTTGACACTGATACGAAGTTAGGTTCATGTCAGAACTACTGCAAACTCATGGGATCCGGCTGGCTTTGCATAGGAAGCTTTGTGGTGGAGTCAGAAGGTGTATTCCCGTCCTTTTATGCTCACTCATTTGTGTGAGATGCTGGAGCAAGTGTACAATATCTCAGTCATTCTCTATTTCACTCTCAGTATATTCTTTCAGGGTATGTTCATGCATGGATGTAAATGTGACAGTCTGCCAGTGGGTGTAACACAACAAGGTGAATCTGAGATGTGAATTTTAATTGTGAAGACAGGGGGAAAGGATTAAAAACACTCTTTTCTCTTTCTAAATGATTGCTCAACAGGAATTTGGCATCTCCTGCCAAGCTGACACAGAAAGGACAGTGGTTGGTTCGAGTTGATATTATTCAGTGACGATGCTTCTCGTCTTCCAGATGAAAACCTAGTAGGTTTTTTTTTAGATACAAATTTTAATAATTATGTATTTTCTATCCTAAAAAAACAGAATTTGAAGTTTGACACAGGTTATTGAATCGCTATTTTTCTATGACACAGAATTTCTCAGGGTTAACTGGCACAGTAGGGCAGCTTCAGCAACTTAAGTCAGCACAGGAGATACAAGTAGCGCTATAGCCAGGGGAAATCATTGCAAATCCCCCTGTCTTACTTGTCCACAGTCAGGCAGAAAAGTGTTGATATCAGACAGCTCAACCGGTGCTGCTGTGTGATCTGACATGTCAGGAATCATTTCATGGGTTTCCCTCCCCCCTGAGGACCCGATAGAGGAGTGAGGAGGCAAAAGAGGCTCAGAGGCTCACTGAGGGGTATGTGTGCATGCACATTTTTGATGTTCTGCTGATGTATGTCTGTCTGACCAGGAGATGACTGGACTTCAGGATGCATATCTGTAGTGGAAATCTTGTGAGCATTTTACGGGAATAAAAGAAAACATCTTTAGGGTTGTGTGTTTTTTTGTTTTTTTTGTCCTGCTGCAATTTTCAAGATTGCACCTTTATTTCAGGACTATTCTGTATCATGATAATGCTTGAAAATACCGATGACATAAAGTTCATGTACAGTGCTTATTTTGGTTTTGGCATTTTGTCAAGATACTCACAAACACAGTGAGAAGCAAGCTCCTTTTTGGCACCACTCTAGTGTTAAAGGTCAGGGTAGCACTCTCTTTTACATGTGCACAGCAACAAACACACACCACTGCTGTGCTCACGGCAGTTTTCAGCGCTCTGTTAAATTCATAACACAGACGGCCTTGACTGAGATCAAGGAGAAACGGCCTCCATCATATTAAAATATCTTGACTATATGAACAGTAACACTTGAATCTGTCAGATAAACCCTTTCACAACATTTACAGGAGTTAAGGCATATTAGACACCTGGTTAGCATTCTGTACCTTTGCTGGGATTTTTTTTCCTTTCCAACTCTTTTGAAAGTCAAGTGATAAAATATTTTGTATTAAACACATATCTGCCCGCTCAGATTAATGCAATTTGATTGCTACAGCAGCACATGTAGGGTATTAATGTCAAGGTCTGCTTTAGCAGTATAATCAAAGGCTTCAAGGACACTAGGTTTTTCTTTAATGATGTGCTAGCTTAAGGTTTTTCTTAAGAATTGTCTGTGTGTGTGCATAAAATTAGAACATTAAAAACAGGAAAATTGCTCATTAGAACCAGTTTTGTGAGGGGTTAAGCATTTCCAGCGGCACATATGTGGCACAGCTGGGTATGATTTTACCAGTGTTTACTTTATCGATTTATAATGAGTCACATGATTTTAAATAGGCCACACAGTTGCTTAGCAGCCAATAGTACAGGAAAAGGGCAACAGTGGGCAGCTCCCAGGTGTGACCATGAAGGTGCGTAAAGCCTCTCACTGTAAATAGGAATTTGTGAATATTCTGTGTTTTTATTTTTTTGGCGGAAAACAATTAGAGCTAGCTTTCTTCACCTTACTTGTGGCCCTTATATTATATTGTTGATGGAATATCAATGGATGTGTATGAGAAAGATAGCACATGGGGTGGGGGGTGAGGGTGGGGGTATCAGATAAATATAACAGGCCAGATGAAGCCATAAAAGCACAGCTGCCAGCATTTCTTCACAGCGACATTTATGGCCTGACTGCTTATGTGTGAGTGTGCGAACATGCGGTGTCTTTACCTGTGTGTGTGCTTCTGCTGCATCACAACCTGTTCTTTTCACATTTTCCAGTCACAGCAACAACTTTTAGGCTTAGGATCAGGAGGAATGATGAGATTTATATATGAGTTTTGTAAAATGTTAACTGTGAAAACATCATGGACCAATTAGGCATTGTTTGATGAAGTGAAGGTGTACAACTGTGATGTTTCCATAAATGACAAATGAATGAGCAGCAGTTTGTCATTACTGCTGTGTTTCTATCCATTCTTAATTTGGACTCTTACTGAAAATGCATCTGCCGTTGCAGCCAGCTCGCCAGCCAAGACAATGTGCGCATCCACTCCACTATGTACATGCACAGAGTTATAAAACTTCGTGTGTGTAGGTGTGTGAGTTCATGTGCGTGTGTGAGTCTGTGAGAGAGAGAGAGCGCGCAATACCGGGTGGAGGGTTGGAATAGTTTGGTGGGAGAATTGTTCCCTGGGCAACCAAGGTTTGACTAAAAGGACACAAACAAAGAAACTATAGTGCCACATAGAACACAAATTTCCACTATCACATAAACACACACACACACACACGCACACGCACACACACACAGAGGAAGGGAGGATAAAGAGGCTGCAAAGGACAGGTCAGGACATTGAGGCAAGTGTGAATGTGAAGGGGTGGGTTGGGGGTGGGTACATGCTGTCCATGTTTCCAAGGTGTCCCAGAAGTCAAGTTTAAGTTTTTTTTTTATTGTACGGGAAAGAATGTAACACATCACACAGTGAGAGCTCCCGTGATGAACAAGGTGGAAGGCTGCTTAGTATCTGTGCAGACATGAGCTCCTGCAGTAGAAGGTTAAACTCAGAAAACAAGTACACAGGATTACATTTATTTTGAGCTTTCGTAATCGTTTTTATACCTCGTTTGGTAAAGTCTAGTCATGCCTGCAACCCATGTCTGAAGTCCATCAGGACAGAGCCAGCAATGGCTAGGCCAAGTAAAGTGTCACAGTTAAGCCAAATAAACAGGCGCTAAAGATAATTAATGGTCACAAAACTGCCAAATTAGCTGGAGTTGCTCTCGACAGTCAACACTTTCTAGTGTAGTAGTAAAGATGGAGATTTATCAAAGAGGTCGAGTATCAATTTTGCAACTGAAGGAGAAGATAAAAGGCAGTTTTCATTTTAGAGCATAAAATTTCAAGTGGGGATTATTTAAACGAATAATACGAATGTGATTTACTGAAGGTTTGTGGTAGGCAATTCAATGCAAGTTGTGTGTCATTAACAGTTGTTAAATGACAAAAACAGATGCCTGATATTGCTTTGATGTTTGCCACTAAGAGTTTATTTGGAATGACTGTGGGAGATGTTATCAGAATGACCGCATAACTGAGGTGGATTGCTCAAAGCTTTGAGTGTGGTATCCTTTGGCTCCTTCCTGCAGTTTGTCATGGAGTCCTTATCCTGAATGATTAGAGCAGAGCTCCAATAATATAGCTGATGAAACAGTATAGAACCTTACTGTTCTTATTAACATTTGACGTTATCAAGATACTGAGAGTCAGTATTAAAACAATTTTGTATTTTCTTTTTTTTGTTTCATGTTTTTTGTCACAATGAAACATCTGTGTGTCATCATTCAGCAGCGTACATAGGAAGCTCTGCAACATCACCAACAGATTTTTTCATTTCTTGTTTCATAACTTAACTCTGTTATCACATCTGCGACATGCTATATGGATATATATGTTGAAATAAAAAAATGTATAGTGAGTGTTGGATTATGGTGGGTTCCTGAAAAAGTCCAAAGTTAAAATTTTGAGTTCCCATTTGGATTTTTTTTTTGAGGAATGCCTTTTCAACCCAGATTTCCCACTAAAAAGTTGGAGCAGGCCGGCATACCCTGAGTTAGAAATTGCGGCAGTGAACATAAACAGTAGTAAAACTGTAAACCTTTGATCTGTAATGCCACTGTAGTGTATTTTTGACTCAATAAATAAGCCATAAATAGATCATAGATCAGGCTCTGTCAATGAACGGAAAAAATAAGCACTGCTCTGTATTGCTATTCATACCTGAGTTGCTCTCCCTTGCTACGGCTGACAAAAAATTCAGTTTTTCCTGCCGTATTCTGGAACGTCGGTCACTTTCGTGTTCCGTAAAATCTCAGCAAAAATCATTCCGTCATTAACACATGCATGGGGCAAGATCAGTAATTTTTGGTGTTCTTTGACACATCCTACAGCTTTAGCACACACAGATTGCAGGTTTGTATGATAAAAATGTTTGCAATATTGCAGCTTTATTGTTAGGATAAATCCAGTGCTCTACCTGAGCTACAATATTTATCCAGAGAATGGCTGTCTTACCCTGGAAGACCCCACACAGTCCCCAGTAATTTCTAAAAGAGAATTTCCCTTTCCATCAAAAGCGTATCAGTTCTGCTTCAACTGCTGCTCATTGATCTGGATTGCCATGCTGTTTCTGGAGAGAAACACATGCCTAACACCTATGCTTACACTGTACTACCTTCCTTGGCAGATTACTTGCTTGCTCATTGGGTGCTCCTTTCTGATGAGTGTGCACTCTTCTTGGTAGAATGTGTTGGTCATTATTCAAATGAAATGCTTATGTATTTGTTTATAAATAAAGAATTCAGCTTCCACCTGCACATTTTTTCTGTGTGTCTGCAACCTTACGCTACTTTGCCCCATCTAATACATTTGGCCATAAAGCAGAATGATGAGAGATGTGATCATTTCCTCATTTAAATAAGGAAAAACATGAATGGTCTTACAGCATACTTACAGTATGTCCTCAAAAGCATACAGATTCTCCTCAGGGGTCTTCAGTGTATTGTGCTTATTTGGACAAAGGAGAAATATCTAAAGTAGCTAAGAAAAGAATTTTAAAAAATCTATACCAAAGTATAGAAATAATATTACCTATACAAGATGTGCTTGTCTGTAGTCTTAAATTGCTGAAATGTTCAATGTTTAAAGGTGCATTAAAAAAAGTACATTTTGGTCATGGTGTGATTCAAAGGTTTGTGCTTGTGTTTGTGCTTAATGTCAACCTGATGTTCAGCAGAGTTGGAGATTCTGTGTGTTTGTGTGATTCTGTGTACAGAGGGAGAATGAGGGATGGAATGAGACAAAGAGCTTAAGACACAGAGAATCACAGAGTTTCTTATGCCCATTTCTCAGGACACTTGCAGTTCTCTCTGTCCTGTCTTTTTCATTAGGGTAGCTGTTCTCTGGCCCAGTGCACGCATAGTCAGGGATTAAATAGGCTTAGTTATGGAAGCTCTATAGTTGCAGTCTTTCCTTTGTCTAAAATTATTTTAGCAGGAATGGTATATGTTTTGGACATGTCCTGTTAGTTGTATAAAGCATCCTAATGTCTGTTATCCCTGCTGGGAGGTTGGTTAGTTAGAATTATTTATTGACTTTGTTCCCATTTATTCCTGTTAGAGAAAAGTGTGTCAGTTTCAAAAGTGAGATGTGGTTAAAACAAATTAGAATTGAAGAAGCTTCTTGGATGAGATGTGAAACGTCAGGTTAAAACAAATCTTAATTTCTTATTCTCGTAGGCTGTTTAGAAAAAAAGTACAGCATTGCTAAACTTGATGACACGTACAAAAAAAATTACTTTTCAAACCTTGTGATAAGTTGCATGATTAGGTTTCTTAATTGCATATATTTTCTTAACCACTTACCCGATTCAGGGTTTCAAGGTGGCTTGCAGCCCAAGAACTTGCAAGTAAGGTTAAGTGGCAATTCTAAATTAGCTGGATGTGAGACTGTCTCTCTTAGACAGACCTTTCTGTGGTGCATACAGCTTTTCCTCCAGTGTTAAATGGAGGAGATACTAGATTATACTAATTTATAATTATGTAATCTCCCACATTTGGTAACTTTTTGTTCCTTTAAATTCTTTGAAATATGTCAGTAAGATGCTTTGCCAAATAGGACATGTTCGGTCTGCGTAGGTTTAAAACATCTTTTATAGATGTTTTTTGTGGCCTTGCCCTGACTCTTGGCTGTGTGATGTTTGAGTTGGCTTTGTCAACACACTGTGGATTGTCTGCCCACGGGAGTGCAAGTAGAGTGCTGCAAACACACACACACACCCACAAACATAGACACTCAAATTCCTGGGTGTCACACATTTAGTCAACTTTGCAGATTTGTCCTGATTTAAACATCGTCATTGATGGCATGCTATTGTGAACCATTTCCAGTATACTGAACAACGGTCGATGTGCATGTTTTTTCTGAACTGTAACTGCTAGCCAGCACCTTCTGTGCATTTCCCATCAGTTGTTAATTTTTAGCCACACTGTGTAGCCAGTTGCACAGTGTGATGCTGTGTAAATGGCTACACATGTATCACATGTGCCAGGGACCAAGAGATAACTATCAGTGACGGCTTGTGTTGAGTCATGTGTTGCTACGCTGTTCAGGCTGTGCCTTTCATGCAGGCTGTATTTTGAATCTGAATCATTATGTCTCTTAAGATGAAGACTCAGTGAACACAGTGTGTGCACATTTGACTGTATTTAATAAATGTGGCTCCATCATCCCCCCAGACCTAAGGGTATTAATACTTGCTATGAAGCTGTCAGATTGTGAACATCCAATATGCTCAAACGGGAATGTGTTTCAGGAGTGCCTGAGGTGAGACTTGATTTGAAGAGGTTCATTTGTGTTTGTGATAAGTGTTGGCTGAAGGATGCTTTGTCAGCATTCTCAACTAGAGCTAACTCCAGACTTAATCTCTCCGATGTCTCGCTCTCACACATTCACGCAACTCAGGCCTCTTTCTCTCTTATGTACAGTGGGGCAAAAAAGTATTTAGTCAGCCACCGATTGTGCAAGTTCCCCCAC
>NW_005187497.1:662477-683255 GCF_000239375.1 Pundamilia nyererei
GTGTACCTCTGGTGCAAATTACTGACCTCTGTCATCATTTTAAGTGGGGGAACTTGCACAATCGGTGGCTGACTAAATACTTTTTTGCCCCACTGTATATTAAAATTTATGATGGAGAGTTCCCTTACATTATATGGCGAGTTTGTATTCCCGGTTTGTGCAATATGTGTCAATTGAAGAAGTGTATCCATATAATAATTTTATGGAGTAAACCTCACATGTTGAGTATTGTTGCTAATATTTGACCTTGTGGATTATAAAAGGCGGAAGCAAGAGATGGACTGCAGAGGTGGAGGAAGTCCTGACAACAAATTAAAATCCTGAATGTACAAAAATACGTTTATATCCGTCTTAATTCGTTCGAAGAACTAAATATACATCATTCAAAGTGATAAAAATCAAAATAGGACAGACTTCGAAGGGGAGTTCTGCGCGTGATCTACTAACAATGCGCTAATTTATGTACAGTACAAAGACGCAGTCATTTCATTTTAATAATAAGAAGCATTCTACCAAGAGCTGCGCAAATTAGCTGCTAAAAATAATCTGATGAGGGAATGTGAGGCATGTTCTAACAGAAATAATACATTGCAAGCCAAGGTTTCATGTATTTGTGCTTCTCTTTGAAAATAGTGTCACAATTCAGATAAATGAAAGAAAGCTGAAGGAGAATCAACATGTTTCTGATAAAAAAAGGCAAAACGTTCTCTTAGAAATTGTTCAGGACAGCGAGCGAGGTCCTGGAATGTGAGAATCAGGCAGAGCCCGGGATTTATCCAGAGCAGAGCTGCATTGCAAAACCTGTTACAAACAGTTTCACAATATAACCCTGAAATCTCTGAGGTAATACCTGTGTGTCTTTACACAGAGATACTTGTGTATCTGTGTGTAGCAAAACATTGTTTACAGTGTAATCTCAAGCTGTCCGTGTGTTAATGAATATACTCTGTGCCACATGTGGAACTGCATTCATCGTTGTTTGTTTTTCAGTCACATATTGTAGCATTCAGCTATTAACATGCTTACACGATGTCAGTAAAAGCTGTGTTTTAACAGACATACGAGACGTTTCCTGTTAACAGATCAATTTGGTTCATAACTGATCCAACACCAGAGACAAATTAAAACAAAGTGCAAACCACTGTGCTCACTCCTCCCTCCCTCTGATGCTACACATTAAGTTAAGTTCATTTGAGCAGTTACCTTTTACTGGGTTTCTGGAGTACTGTGCATATAACCTCAAGATAAAACATTTTCTCTCGCTGAAATGTGACTATTCAGTTTAACCCTTACAATACATTTCCGAGGAGTAATATGGGTCCTTAACATAGGCTTGTATTGTATGATTTGGCAACACTTCAGATCACACCATGCACACAGAAATTCCTGTGTGTTGCAAACACTGTTTCATTTTATTTAAAGAGTGAATGAAGGTTCTTATTCTATATCTGTGAATTTAAATGCATATATTTTTCTAATACTTTTTTTAAAATCAAATTAAAAATTAGTGTAAGCATGCAATATATTGTGTATTTGGCTCAATGATAAACATCCAATATATGATTGGTTCTTGTACTAGCATTCACAATAACATTGTGTATTTTCGACTAGAGTCTTTCCTTCTGCGATTTCCTGCGTGTATGGAAATCAATAAATGCCACAACTGGTGCTTTACAAACAGCAGGGCCACAACTGATCAAACTGAGAGCATTTATACGGCACGCTACGTAGAAGATTTTTTGTTGACCTTTAACTGGGTTCCTGTTAAAGAGTATGTAATAGCCACTCTAGCTCTGGTTTTGTAAGTAGTCGCTTCTTTGGCTACAAACTGAATAATGCGGACCAGACTGAGTTACATTTTGCTTTGAGGGCTAAAATCATATTTCATATCTACAAATCAAGCTCTTCAAGGACATGTGTGAATATAGCCCCTCAAAGGGAGATACATACCATATAGTCTTTTTAAGCAAGGCCAGCAGAGATATATATTCTTGCTCTATCTTACTGTATTGATTTAAGTAGGGTTAGGCGAGTGATTTATGGAACATAATGACTGTGGAGAGTAAAGTTTTAAGCTTCTCATTGGGACACAGCATGCTGCTGGCTAAGATTATTCATTCCTTGTCTGAAAAAGTTTCTGTACAAGTTGAGATTCTGTTACTGAAGCAGCATATGTCTTAGCCCTCTTATCTATTCACACATGATATAATCTGTAAATAGACTGTACTTTCACATGAGTTAGCACTCACGCATGATTCTTTTCCCTTTCCCTGATCCAGAGATTGACCTGTGTGTTTTTTAGGACATGCTAGAAAGGTAGTGAGGGAGGCAGGTGAGATTTTCTTAATTAACACGTCCCGACTGCAAATTCTCAGGTGGTCGTGGCTGAGCTGTGTCAGTCCAGTCAGCAAAGCGATCGTCTGTATTTCTGTGTTTTAGGTAATGTATTCATCTGGTGGGTGGCAGCAGATCCAGGATGGTCCCGTTGTTCGGAATGATCAGTTTTGTTCCTTCATCTGGAACGTGTGTCCCTAAAACTACTTCTCTCCTAACTGGAGAATAATTTATGGTTCTATATTGATAAAGATAGATGAAGATAAAGATTTCTGATAATTCCAGTTCTCTTTCTAAGGGGTACAACTGACAGCATATATGGGCAACCTTTGTTCAATGCAGACTATTACTTTCATAAAAAAAATAAATTATTAAACTTAACAGTATTGCAGTAAATTGCAGGATTTTCTCACTGAAACAACTGAAAGTAAAGTGCTGTGGTAATGGAAAGAACTACAAATAATTAACTGAAAGCGAGTTGCTGTACACACACGAGAAAACTGAAAATTGGCTGATTTCAGTCCCTGGTTTGTTGATTGGTGCATCATTACTCAAAGTGAATCTTTGGAATTGAAGCTATAATCACCCAAATAGTGTCAGAACTGAGTGTGTGTGTGTGTGTGTTTTCTATGAATGTATATAGTTTGTAACACTGATGTGTTCTTAAGGTCTGTATTCAGCAAACAGACTGGTTTCTTATGCCAGTATAATTATTACTGTGATCATGATTCCTTTCCTTTTAACCTGGCTAATACACAGCTGTTAGATTTTACTAGGACACGAGAAGGTGGGTTTGCTGTTGATTATTATTTGACACTTTCTGAAGAATAAATTGCACCTATCTAGTCCCCCAAATCTTTAAATGCTTACGTGGCACATGCATTAAATATGATAATGTGATGTCACAATAACTTTTCTTTCGTCCTGCTTCTGTTCTTAGTAGTTATGTATTGTAAAAGTGACAAAGAATTTTAGTACAGAAATATAAATGCTAATTCAGCATCGCTAAGATGACTCCGCTAAGACTGCTTTATGAAATGCAAATAAATATAAACGACCCTTCTCAGTGCTGCAAACTTGCTGCCACTGTCCATTATTATATTACTCTCTTGCAGCGAGTGTTAGAAATGGCTGAGGAGTCTAACAGACTGGATGCGATCAGACATCAGTAGTAGTGTAGTTCTGTGGTAATGTGTGGTGTTATGTGGATTGTTCTGAATCTCTGTGAGTAACCCTGCCATGAAACCTCTAACGCTGTGGACACAAAGCTTGGGTCCTTTTTCCTTCAGAGCTGCTGGCCCGTAAGGACATTGTGCTTACACTCAGCAAGGGAATGGATTAACCAGTTAAATAACATAGCTTTATTAAATCACAAATCTCCAACAGGCCCTTTCTCCCTCAGTGTCATCAAGTTTACTTAACAAGCCCTCTCTGAACCCTCTGCCCCGATTCTAGGCCCCTGTTAAATTGGTGGCCCACTCTTTGTGTCAGTCTCTTACTTCACTACAGGTTTAAATTCCACTGAACTGTCTCACAGCATCGTGCCCCATTGCCATGGTGGGGATGGAGTGGGAGATACTTACTTTTATTATTCACAATAAATGTGTTTTTGTAATCGTTGGAAGCTAAAATTGCACATTTGAGGTGGAAAAATAGTTTGTGTATACTTTATAAATCGATGAGTCTTTTGCCTTTTAGGCAGCAATCATAAGCAAAAGAAAAGTGAACATTTGCCACCAAGCATCCCTTCTACTCCGTTCTTGTGTTCTGCCAGATCCAGTTCAAGTTTCCTCCACTTTCACTTTGTTGAATTAGGATAATTAACTCTCCTGACACACTATGCAAAGTAATCAAATCTCTTTGGCAGCATGTGAGTTCATTTAAAAGTTTCACTGTGTTCTGCTTTCTCTCTCTCTCTCTCTCTCTCTCTCTCTCTCTCACTTATGTCATACCTAACACCTCCCAAAGTTGGCATGTATCCATGATTTTAATGAAATGGGCTATAATGACAGACCTATCTAAATCATATAGACCCAGGTAATTGCCCAGAAGGAGATGCACATTAATCAGTGATAGAATAGGGACACATACAGTAAAGCTGGCATTTAACAGCCCACAAAATTAGGGATCAATAAGAAAAGGCTCTGACGAGAGTGTTTTTCCTCTTCCTTGTATGTGTACCATACGCCTCAAAATGTTCACAAACCCCACTTGTGGTTTTGGTATATCGAAGCCTAATCCTGATCATTAACTTTTTTTAGACTGATTTTGATTAGTAACGAGTATTTATTTTAAAGGAGTTCCTATTGTGCTCACTTCCAGCACAATCACTTCTGCAATTGCATAATTTGCAGTTGTCTTAAAGCATTCCCTTGTGAAACTAGACATTTTAGCTCCTGTCTTTTTTAGCTTCCCTGTCCCTGTAGACCATCCATACATCCATCCATCCATCTTCTTTCACTTATTCAGTTCTGTGTTGTGGTTAAATTCAAAAACAACAAAACAAACCTATAAACCTATTAAAAAACAAAGTTTCACATACCAAGCATGAACATCACCATTGACGTATTTGTTAGATTAAGCCTTTATTTACAAGCACAGAACAATGTTTGTGTGTAAAATGTCAACCAAACTTCAATACATCTACTGAAAGTTTGAAAGAAATATATGTATATATATATATATAACATAACATATCTGACTTTTAACCATACCTGTGTTCTATGATGAAATTTAGTCACAAGCCATTCAGCCTGATTATCAATAGTGGTCAATCAATCAGTTGTTCTGTCTCTGCAGCAGTGGTGACTGTTTAGCATTAGTCCAGCCCAGAATCTTGCTGTTTACAAGTTTAAGAGAAGTGCTGAAAAAAAACAAACGTGTTTTCTTTTCCATTGGGAAATAAAAGCAAACTTCACACATGAAAAGGTGATGTTTGAACACAGAATGAAACCATTACATAGTGACAGAACATGAAATGGACCGAAATGAGCTCATAATGTATCTGTAACATTTTCCTTTTTGCAGTCTTGAGTTTTTGCTAAATCTTTCATTTGTTTGATGTCCACTTTCATCGTCTCTTGAATAGTCCACATCTTACATTTTGCGAAACATGAACTCCACATTTTTGTATAATTGATTATTGCAAACCTGTTTTTTTCTTCTTCTTTTTTTTGTTTTGCCTCAATTGACCTCTATGTACTGAACATGTTTCACTTTTTTTATACAGTAATTTATGACGTTGTTTTCACCCATAACATTGTTCCCCTGAGGTGTAACATTGGGACATTCTTTGCTTGACATAGTTTACAGAGGCAACAACATGCTTCTGAGGTCAGCAACTCCCCAGTCACATTCCAGCTGCTCCCACAGTAACCAGTGGCAAGCGGACGAAGGGCTGGTATTTAGCTTTAGTGCATTGTTTGGTCCAGTTTCAGTTTATAAGTGCCAAGTCTGAAAACATGTCAGCTCATGCCTAACTTCTTAAGCTGCTGGCCTCCTGATATGCTCCTCCTGGGTATGGATGGCTTCAGACAAGGATTAGCAGTGATGGGTTAATGATATATGTGATGGTTTCTGTGTATATTAGGTAATCAGCATAATAATGAGGTCTGGCTGTTTAGAGTTCGAACAAGTTGAAGTGTTATTTGGCAGTTTGTAATGTCCAAGTTACGGTTAAGCAAACTGTGCTGGAACTCAGCTGACTGAAAGTGTCTGGCTAGGAGTTGTTAGGTTCAATGTAAAAGTGACGAGTTTACCATGAAAAGCTTAGTGGCAGATCCTGCAGAAGAAGCAAAGAACCTCCTCACATGCGCACACTTACTCCCACACATAACTCTCTCTCACACAGACACGCACACACTACAAAAGTAGTTTCACTGGCTGCCAGATAAGCTAAAGTAATAACAGTGCCATCTCAGCTAATTTTAGCCCTGTATTGAATGAGCCGCCACTGGTATTCATGGCAACATTTCTGGCTGAGCTAAGCTGTATATTCGCTCTCCCTGTATTGCCTGTCTCGCTCGTTCATATTCTCCTTTCTTGCTCCCAATCTTCATTTTTCCTGCTGCCTTTCTCTTTTCTATGTCGTTCGTTCCATTTTACACCCCTTTCAGTTCTCCATCTTTCTTATCGTCTCACCTCTCTTTTTAATACGGCACTATGTTTAAAAGCTATCACATCGAGATTGTTATTTGGGGAGATTATAAAAGCCTCTTTACAGAAGTAAACATCTCTATAGTTGCTGCTTTCTCCCAACCTATTCTGCTGTGCAGTTTGTGCAGCACCAGAGACATAATCTCACCCTTACATAATAAAGAGTAATGCCCACCGAGAATAGAAATATGTTTATGTGCTAGATATTAGCACCTCTAGCCACGACTATGTTCGCTCTCCTTATATTCTCTTAAAGTGTTTTTGAAGAATCTGTTGTTATTGAAATTGTGCTTTTTGTGTAACCGAGGCCTTCTTATTAGACAGATGTCACTGAAGTGTCATTTGGCTGCACTATACTGGCATCCACAGACCATGTAGTCCATGTAAAGCAGTATTAGATATGTGCTCTGAGTTTGTCACACGATAGAAATGGGCGCTATCAACCACATTGCCAAATTTGAATTAAAAAAGCCAGTAAGTATATAAAATCAGGGTTGAGAAACTTTAGCAGCTTTCTTAGCATGGAAATGTTTTCTGTTGTTGTGGTCGCTTATTGACAGCTCACATTTCACATCAGTTCAAATGGTCTGCTGAAGCAGGCAAACACTCTTTTAACCAGTTTACATGAGTTTGGGAGGAAATTACTACCCACTCTGTATATGGAATATTTTTGTCACTTGGTGGTTCTTTGTTTTTGTAATAAGTTTGAAACCCTTCTTAAAAGCTACACACTTATGAGGCTCGAAGATTCAGTAATTATGTTACATTGCAAGGCAATATAAAATTCTGCTGAAAAATACTAAGTATAGGCAATTTTTACATTTATTAATCTCTGAAGTCAGCATACTTTGCTGACTTCAGAGCAGTAGGTGTTTGGATGAAGTCTGGAGAGCTAAGATAGGAGAAATGATGGGATAATAAAACACAGGCGATGCTAAAAACAGACAGGAATAGCTATGAGAGATTTTAAGGTAAAATAGGAAGTGAAAAAACACTGGTTGTAACCAACCCGTAAACCAAAAAATGTTGTGTGAGTTCCATAAAATGCATTTGCTGAAGTAGCCGGTTGAACTACTGAGATTTTCTTACACAACTATCTCTGAGGTTTACAAAGGATGGCACTATTAAGTATTAAAAAAACTCGCTACTACATGTGTACCCAGGTGCAAGTGTGTGAAAACGTTTTTGTGTCAATTTTGTGTCTGAGTCACAAATGTGTATTCAAGGAAACTCTCCATGCAGACTGCTGAGAGAAAATTTGTACTCCTTAATCTTAATCTTTTAAGATTTTTGCAGCAAATCTTTAACAAAATTTCAAAGGAATTGACTTCATCTCTGTAGAGAGAGAAAAGGGAAACATCGCAGACAGGTTTTAGATCCAAAACATTACTATTGATCCACACTGCTTTTGAAAAGTATGGAAAATTAGTTTGCAAACAAAGAGGTGCAGAGAAAATTATTCCGAGAATTATTCAGAATTTAGGTCATGCCCTTTCCTGGAGCATTTTAAGACTTCTTCACACATGCACTGTAATCCCTAAATGCTCATAGCAGCACGTCTGAAAAAGAACCTTAGTCATGTTTTACATAAATGTTGCTCATGCAGTTTTCTTGCTTCATACTATGTGACAGTTTGACAATATTCTGCACACTACTCACGTTTGGATACTTGCAGTTACTTTAAAAGCACACAGTTGTAGCAATGTAGCAATTTTCCATAAGAGTGAAAATTTGTCAACATTCCCTAAATTGGCAAATAAAACGTGCACTGTTAGAGAGTTGATGCTTGGAAGCTAAATAAGTGGAAGGCTGTGTGTATCTGGCAGGATCTCTATTTTGGGAAAAGTAAAAGCCTCCTCTCTCGTTCCTGCTGTCCTGTGCTATGACTCTTCTGCTTGCCCTCTGGCTACATGCCTCTTGTACAGAGCACTTCACACTTCCCATGTGAAACCAAAGCTTTGCCTTAAACCTACTGCTTTGCCACGTCCTCTGGGCTATTTTTACTCCAGCAGTGGCTACTGCTGTTAAAGCCATACACAGCCTTTTGGACTGCAGCAGAGGACTCCATCTGTGGTGGTGTGTTTAGGTATCTGAGCTTGGGTGTGTGAGTGGTAAAACTGCGTTTAAAAAGATATGTGTACAGAATAAGATACAGTAACAATTTCATAACACTTCAATTCAATTCAATTTTATTTATATAGCGCCAAATCACAACAAAAGTCGCCTCAAGGCGCTTCATAGATACAGAGAAAAACCCAACAATCATATGACCCCCTATGAGCAAGCACTTTGGCGACAGTGGGAAGGAAAAACTCCCTTTTAACAGGAAGAAACACCCAGCAACACCAGGCTCAGGGAGGGGCTGCTGCGACCGGTTGGGGTGAGAGAAAGAAAACAGGATAATTATATCCACCAAAAATTATGGGCACCCCCATAGCCTTGGGTTTAAGATGCTGACCATGAGCCACAGCTTCTTTCTTCAAATTTAAACTGGGAACTTCCCCCTCAGATGTACCTCTGACACTGACATTGGCTATTAGGAGACAAATCTGTCTTTAACTTACGGGACAGCATAAAGATCTCATAAATATGTTTTTAGCACACTTCTGAACATGGGTGGATAGATGGATGGATGTGTGTTTTTGCACTTCTTAACCTCCCGTTGTATTAATGTGAAAGTCCTGACACTATTGTGTCAGTCATGCACCATACAGAACTGGAAGTCCTTATGACGAAGCACCTCGGGCCGTGTTTTTCTAACTTCTTAGGCATTTGCAAGAAAGAACTCCACAACATATGGTGTCAGAATTGTGATGGCTTGTCGGAAGAAGAAAACTGGCCTTCCAGTGCAATGAACAGAACTGCATTCCCAGCACATATGGTCAGATGAATGCTAATCAGCTTTCAACACTGTGAAAGCCTACCTGTTTTCTTCCCCTGTCCCCAAGAGTCCAGACTTCAGTAGAAGTAGTACAGGTTGACACATCTGTAGTCAACCTTGGAGCGCTCCTGGCCCGGGGAGACGTCTCTCTTTCAAACAATGTTGCATCAATAAACCTTTAATAGATTTTCAAGTTTTATGCGCTGCATAAGCTTCTCCGTCTAACTCATGTCTCTGTTTTTCTTGATCCCTGAGAATATCTTTGTTATTTACAAGGATTTCCTGTGCCTTTACATCCATCAGTTGACAGGGTTTCTTAGCTAGACTTTGATCAGTAGTTTACCATTGTATTTCTTGCTGTGCTTTACTCTTTCCTCAAACATTGTGGTTTGGAAACTCAACCATATGACCAGTAACAGAGTGCTTCACAATCAGTTTAGCCAGTCCTAACTGTTAATGGGTCGGGGTTACTGATCTATATATATCAAAAGCCTTATTCATCAAAGTAAGCTGTTGGATACTGCTGTTGAATCCTCGGTCACACTGATAGTTCGGTGATGTCATCATGTTTCACGATGTTTCACCTCCATGTGGTCCTTCAAACCACAAAAAGATAGTCATCTTGAAAACACACGCTTAGACACACAAAGACACACATGTATATTCACACCAGTGTCATGGTGCACTTATAGACTCTTCCATTTACTGAACTTTCAAATTATTTTTACTGTTGTTATTATTGTTGTTAGAGAGGGTAGAGCAGTGGACAGCTCTCTGGGTAGAATCCAAAGACATCTGTTGCTAAAAAGCTGGCTGCAGGTGTGAATGTGAAGTTACTTGTAAATGGTTTTCTGTGTATATGTGTCGGCCCTGTGATGACGACCTGTCCAGAGTATATCTCACCTTCAATAGGCTCTGGTCCTTCATGACCCTGAGATGGATGGAATGTATATTTTGTTTTCTGTTTTTCATCTTTATTTTCTGTTGCGTTTTTCTAAATAGTCCCACATTTTGGACCTTGGCAAGCTTATAAATACATTACTTTTTCAAGTGCACCTAGGTTTTTCCAGGGCTTAACAAGCTTTTGAGGAAATAACAGGTAAACTGATATTGGCACTAAGAATGCCACTGTTAGTAGCACAAACAGAGACGCCGTAACGGTCACTACTGATAATCCTTGTGCTGGAGCACCAGAATGACATGTGACACACGAGTGAGATATGAGTGTCAGATTACATCTTCTCTATGGCACCAGTGGCTGCTAAAGACATGCCAGAATCAACTACCTACAACAGAAATGCAACATAAACATCATAGGCTCTGTATGGGAGAACTTTTGTGACATAGAGCTCTTTGTACTGTGCGTTGATTTCTGCACCACTTTGAAGCAGTTCTTAAGTGTTACAGCTTTCAACTCATCTCCAAACCTGGAGGCTTCATTTTTACATTTTTTCTCTCTTTCTCTTCTCTGTCCTCTTTTACTTCTTCTGCCTTTTCTCTTATCTCCCACACCCTCCCACTCTGCTTCAGTGAAGTACATCAAGGAGATGTCTGCCTTCTTTAAAAGCTCTGGGTCCCCTGGAGCAGGTCTCCCGTGGGATTCTCCCCCTTCCACACCTCAAAGGGGCACTGAGCTCTCCCCTGCTGAGGTGAAGGAGCCCCGGAGCATCCCGCTGAAGATGTGCCAGGTGTCACGAAAACAGTGCCCTCCAGACACAGAAAACAGGTATTACATGTTAAAGCTTCAGCGATTTATGTAATATTTCATACAGTTTATGCATTTGGATAAAAAATATCTGACACATGAAAATGATATGGCTTTGTAAAAGGGACTTCTTCTTGTGTCTTTTTCACATTCTCTATGTTAAAATCTGAAACTTCCTCTTCACCCTTAAGCTTTAGTCACTTTGCCATGTCTTTTTAATTCCTCTAACAGCTTTTCCCCACCTCTTTTATGTTTTTCTTCTGGCATCATTCTCTTTTTCTGTCATCTCATTTGCCAGGTATTTTGAGGTGATTTCATCCAACAAAAAGAACTCTGTGTTCCTGAGGGCAAAAGACCCTGCCATGGCCCAATCCTGGTACAATGCCATCCAGGCTGGTGCTGCCAGCCTTTTACCACGAGTGAAGGAGGAGATGAGGAGCATGCAGCCTGGCATGGAAGTCAAACATCTGGGCTGGATTACAGAGCAGGTATGGAAGAATGCTTTGGTATAAGATAAATAGTCCATAAATGGCTGTGCACGTGTGTGTGTCTCTATGTTACACCTTGTTACAACTTTTAATTCAGAAATTTCAACGTGCGCAGGTATCTCAGGGTCCAGAGAAACCCGTACTGGCTGTGCTGACTGACAAGGACCTGCTCTTGTATCCCTCGTGCCCTGAAAGCAAAGAGAGCCTCAACAATCCGACAAAGAGCCACCCGCTCATCACCACCAGGTTTCCACCCTTACAGCACACGCTACATAACATGACACTTGTGCTTTCGCTCTCTTTCTTATATCAACGCATTCACATAACGACGGAGTCTCAGAAGCCCCACCCTGTTCGGCTCAGGCCTTCCTCTGGCTTGATTTAGCCCAGAGAACACATGCTCACTCTTTCCATAGCTGGACTGTTGGACGTTTTGCCAAATAACATCATATTCATGTGGAAACAGAACCTATGAGTCATGGGTTTTTCCTCTGTTTTTTCTCTCCTCTGTAGCCCTGTAGCAGTTTGTCTGCAACATCATTTGCTCTTATGGCCACATTATTTTCTATAAGTCTTCATTGTCATCTTTCTCATACACTTTTTTTCCCCACTCTTTCACCTACCCCACACCCTCCTTTCTCAGACTGGTCCACTCTGGTCCAGGAAAAAGCTCTCCAGTCTTGGATTCTGAGCTGTCATTTGGCCTACGTTCAGGCACAAAGCAAGGCGTGGAGACACATGTTTTTAGGGTGGATTCTGCTAAGGAGCTGTCGACCTGGACTCATCTGCTGGTGGAGGGTTGCCACAATGCTGCTGAGCTTACCAAGGAGGTCACCACGGGTACAGAGATAGAAAAGATTCTTCAGTTTTTGCTTCATTTACAGTTCTTTTACGAATAAATCTGAAATTCAGATGTATTAAGAGAAAAGCCCACTACATGTTAAATACCAAATGGTGATGTCAGTTCTATACTAGAGTACACATGAATTATGTAATTCAGTTAGCAGCGTCTGTATGCTGTAAGTTAGGGTAAGAGTTTTTTGGTTTTGAGTCCCCCCCCCCATTACTATCAGAAACACTGGTTTGTAATCATTGTTAACCTGAACTAAACAATATTTTAAGAAGAATTTACCTGTAATGGCAGGTAACATTTCCGTATCCGAACCGATTTTCAGAAATAAGCAAGGTTTTGTTAGAGGTAGAAGCTGAAGAGGAATAAAGATGGAGCCCCCCTTCTGAAAGTCAAAATACTATCCAACTAGCAGTACAACATGACTTTTTTTCAGGGACTGATTCAGACATTTGAATCGTGTCTATAAATATACCTCAAATCTATTTCAACCAAACAATTCCTGCTTGGGCTTAAGACTTGGTTCTGTTCAACAGACACACACAAACATTCCAGTTTAAAACAGAGGCTGGTCTCACAAAGCAGGATTAGTGCGATTTATTGTTCTTTACACAGTGATCTGCACGCTGTACCCCTTTGTAGAACGTCCCTAATCTTTGCACAATTCTTCTGGTTTCATTTTAATAAAAGATTTGGGTTTTTAGAAACCAAACTTTCTTGCAATGGATTTTTATAAGGAGCTTGAGGGAAGACAAAGCATTTTGTCGTATGTATTGTAGTATATAAAGTCTTAGCTCTTTGCTTACATCTAGACTGAGTAAAACCCCCTACAGCTTTACAGCTGGATTTACTGCTCAGAGTAGTCCTACTTTCTGAGACAAGTGCCATGCGGTGTAAAACCTTGCTGTGTAGTAAAGGTTTCACATTGCCCTCTGCTGGTGGAATAAAACGATGCAAAAACTTTCCAGTATAAACTAAAAATGGTTCTTTTAATTCCAATATGTGAAACTAATTCTAACTTTCTTTTACTAAACTAAAATTTGGAACAATTTTGTTTTCTTACAGCAAAAACTATTTAAACTGCATCTCTGTCTTTTCAGTGTCACATTTAGTAAAGTGCCTTCTGTAGCCCTGTATCAATACTGAATGATACTACTAATGAAATCACAAATAAATCATTGCTTGACCTTTACGCCACATAAGCACTGTTTTTTCTGCTTTGGCAGTCTGCAGTTGGAATGGGAAAGAGTGCATGCTGGGAGTTCACATCGATGACGGTTTCACACTGTTCACCGAAGAAATGGGTGTCAGGAAGAATATTCTCCTCCAGCAGCCTTTTGAGCGCCTCAGAATGTCCTCAGACGACGGCGTTCGGATGATGTTCCTTGATTTTGGAGGTCCCGAGGCTGAGATAGTAAGTTTTCCCCTGTTTTCTGTTCAATTTTGACTTGAAGTGAAATATGTGACATTTCAGGGCAATAATGCATCAGTAAAATCATTAGCACCATTACTCTGAGTGGTGAGTGCTCACTTCTACCTAAGCTTGTGTGTTAGCCATCTCTTTGACATTTAAGAAAAAAACATTACATGCTCCCTCTCAGACAGTTACAAATCATATTTCACTCTGTAAGTTATTCAGATAATTCCGATTCAGATGGGTTGACCTGCTTGTTATGCATTTATAGAAATGTTTAAAAAAGCAAAATGATATGGATTTCCTTCATTTAATCATGTTTCTTTTTTACATATCTGTATCTTCTTACAGCAACTGGACCTGCATTGTTGCCCTAAGACCTTAGTCTTCATAATCCACTCTTTCCTGTCTGCTAAGGTCAAGCGACTTGGTCTCTTGGCATGATAAAGGCCGGAACGTCACAATAGGAATATTCAATAAAATTTATGGTACAGCCTGGGAACTCTGAAACTCCAGACGATGGGAGGCTTGGGAATAATGCTGACAAGCCTTCCTAAGCCTCTAAAAATCATCTTTGGTCAGGCATCTCCTGATCCTTCTATGGAATGAACTGCAGCAATGCAACGATGGTTGTTTGTTGAACTTGTATTTGTAAGGTAAAACGTTGGTGCAAGTCAGTAGCCACTTAAGGGAGCTTGCATCTGTCAAATCTGTCACAGTATGTCATGACACTTTGTGATGACAAACTGTACGAGTACGACTGCCTGTATCTTAATGTTTCTAAGCTTAAAGCCCCAGACATTAGTTTTTTGTCATCACATTGTTTATCTTTATTTCATAAGTCAAGATGGGCCTTTGTCTTGAGAATCTTTTCATCTTTCAATCTTTGCTTTATGTGCTGTGAACAAAATCATTTTGTTGTGAATAACAAAAGTTATTTCACAAAAGTCCTGATTGATGTTGGACAAACATTTTCATAAAGGCAGCTCGAATGGAGTGACAGGATGTCACGGCTGATCGCTACATAATCAATAGTCTGTACTGAACAATGTACAGAATGGAGCTATTATGATATGCTGTTCATGTGGATTCTTGCCAATACCCTGAAATTTTTCATGCGTTTTAAGACGACCTCCAAAAGAAAAGTAAAATAGATTTTTCAGTCTAGCTGAAATACAACTTTCATTTCACCTTTTTCTACAAAAAGTAAAACCATATATTTAAAAATGCTATTTTTCTGTGTTTAAACCACAAAATATTCATACCAAATACAAACCTGCAGTGCTTAACAATTTTATTAGACCATCACCTGATGTAAGGTTTATGCCACAGCTTCCCTGAATTAACAGTTTTGATATTTACCAAAATCGTGTTTTATGCTTCCGTAATGGTTAATCCACCAATAAGTTCTCTAATCAAAATATTTATAATGCTACAATATCATATGTGTTATTCATGAATTTTCAAAGTTACTGTTCATAAAAAAGTTGAAAAAGTGCAAAAGCGCATTGTTATTTTTGATTAACATGCCAAATCACAGTTATTTACTTGGATTTCTCAACAGAAAAACAAAAATCTTAGTGGTTGAACGTTATGCTTGATAAACTTCTAATTTCTGAGAGAGGGTCAGTGTGCCAGCACAGATTTAGGTATTTGGTTTGTTTCTTGACTAATAATTAGCAATATAATTTTTAAACACATTTTTGACAGATATTTGTGTTTTCTTATTTTTATGACAGGTCGTGTAATAAATTTGCTAAGCAGTGTGTCTTAAGTATCAATGGCCTTAATCAGTCTTTTTTGTCAGTAACATAAACAATCTAATAAAAAAATTTCCTGTGTTTCACAGCACTGACAAAGGTTTTCATTATCATTTATAGATGACATACAGCCAGCTTAACTATACTTCTCTATGGATATGGAGTTTAACTCTTACTTTATGAGTTAATGTCTTTGTTAAGTACTGTATTCTTAATACAGAGGGCAAGTGCAGGCTTGGAAAGTTTTACCACGGTCTTTTCAATGTTTTTGTATTTTTTGGTTTAAGAACCTAAGAAAGTATATGGAACTGTTATGTTGGTCACTTTTGTGTTGTTATCTGTGCTGACTGGACATCTGCAATTTGGGGCCTTCTTTCTTCTTTGAACACTAAACAGACTTCTATTAACATATATATATATACATATATATATATATATATGTACACAACTAAAATTGTTTGCTTTCAAGAATAAAATGTATTGTATATTCTTATTTAAACAAATGTGTGCCTTCCAGGGTTGTTTGTATATAAACATGTAATAAACTTTAACTTTTATTGTTTACCTTGCTTGTGCTTGATTATTATACTATTACTACTATTATAATTCTCTAAAAACAAAAGAAATATTATCTACATTTATTATGTAAACTTGGTTAAAGCTGCACTAATTATCCATACATTAATAAATACATAGATTCATCAATTAGAGCACACGTTTCTTTATACTGGCCGGGGACCAAATAGCACACCACTTACTCAAAATTAGCAGAAGCTAATCCTAGCAAACGGTGGCTGTCTTTTTTTGTAAGTGTCAAAGTGGCCCTGCCCACTAAAGATGTATATTACCATAGGTAAGTTTAACCCATAGACTTTGAGATGAGCATTTTCTTGGTTGCAAAAAAAACCCTAAGATGGCACAACAAGCGGTAAATCTGATGGTGGAACCTAATATGCTCATTGGCTAAGCACTTTCCAAGCACAAGTCAACAGTCAGAGAGCATACCACAGAGATAATGCTTCATTTGGAAACATGGTATGAAGGGCATCAGAAAGGATGTTAATGGGCTTTTTACAGAGCTTAAAACAGAGGCAGTTTTCCCATAGAAGTCATTTTGTTGCCATCGACAGGCCGTCAGATAGAATGCTCATTTGAAGCATGGTTTGTTTGGTTACTGTTTTTTGTGTAAGAAAAAAAAAAGTTGATTTTTTTGGAGTGTAAACATGTTTCATTAACGTGTAAAGACATGTAATTAGCATGTCTCTTTAAAATTGAAGTATGGGCTCTATCCGGCATGTTGAGCAAGCCTCAAGCAGACGTTCAAGCAAGTGCAGTTAAGGATACTTTAATGTGAATTTCATTTTTCAGCTTATGACAAATTCTTAACTCTTTTCAGCCTTTCCAGGAGAACATTTGTTTTAGGTAATACCACTATTTTTCTTTTTTTTTCTTTTTTTATTGTATTCAAATTTGTAGACAGGACTATTGACAAAAGCTTAGCAAGTAAAGCAAATCAAAAAGCATATAAAATGTGGCTTTATATGCTTTTTGGAGAAGAGGACAACGCAGAGGAAACCGAGCTAAAGTACTGTAAATACTGGCCTCATGTCCATCAAGTATCCAGCAGCTTGACTCTTAATGGCTTGGCTGGATGTGTAAATAAGTTAGTTGATGGCCAAAACAACCATGTGAGGTTAATGTGTCTACATTGTGACCCACATCATCTCTCTAAATCCCTCTTAAGCCAGACTCCTTTTAGTCAGCCCCAAATCACTTGATATATTCAGCTGCGTGTTTTATATCTCATGGTCTTTAACGAGCCGTTCCACCGAGCAGATTCAGACAGCGGATCTAGCCTTGTGCTGTCTTTATTTAACAGTCCCAGTTGGTGGTCTGACAGTTTTATTAAGTCCAGACAGATCTGTAGAATGGGAAGAGCAAAGATGATGATGATGAGATACTTAAGTCAGCAGGGTGTGTGATGGAGACAGTTAGGCCTGCTGCTAGCCATTATAAGAAGAGCAAGCAAACAGTCCACTCTCCTGTATTTTTACTGTCATTAAGGAGCGTTATCAGTGAGGCCCAGATGCTGTTTTTAGTAGACAAACTGTCAGTCTGTTAATATGTGTGTACGTGTGTGTGTGTGCATATGGCCTTTTAAACACAGCTTTGAATCTGCGTGTTTCGGAACAGCACATAGAAATGGCAGACTCTAGTAATAACAAACTGGGAGTTGTATATTAAATCACAATAGAGTGTTCACATTTGATCATATCTTCTCCCCTCCTCCCCTTTCAGCGCTCACCCCTCTTGTTTAGACGTTACCACGGCAACGGCAGGGAGCTCTGTTCACCTCTTCCATTATGGTTGCTGCTGTTAAAATTGTCAGTCAGGCTCTCAGATGCTGCTGAAGAGGAGGATCGAGTTCTGTGAATATATTTTGATCAATACAAATGTAAGGACGCTTAGAAATGAGAAAATTTGTTGGGAATTACAATTTGAGTAGCACGAGAAGCTAAAAGAACATGTTGTACTAGATAAACACACTCTTGTCATACCTTTTTCCCCCCGATGAAGTCTGGAAAGGCAGAAATGACATACAAGAAGAAATCTCTAAATTAGCTTCCTATCTGCTTTGGCATCAGGGTGCTTGTATGAATGTGTGCACTAACCCCAAAGACAGAAAGAAGAGGCAGATCATGACTTTGGAAAATAAATGAAATAAAAATTATTATAACTGTGATTATTAAAAAAAAAAAAGTTGCATGGTAAATAAAACACAAAAATTGATTTGATCGCCATCTTCTACTAAAGAGTTTGAACGTTTAGGACAAGTTTTTTGTGCTACAATTTCAAATAAAGTGTATTTAATTATTTAAAATATATTTAACTTTTTATTTTGGATAGGTTGTAATATGTTGAAATATCTGGTAAAGTACACATTATGCAACGCTGAATAAGATGCTATTACACTGGATTTTTTTTTATTCAAAGGCATTATGTGTCATCTCCCTGGTTTGGTTTTTGGCTTCCATCTTCTGTTGAAGATATGGATTCTTCATTCGTGTATTTGGGTCTTTCTTTGTTTATTTTGTACAGTTTTTAGTTTAGTTTTCTTTTTTTAAATTAAGTATTTTTAGTCTTTTTTAGTTTGGTGGAACTTCTGTTCCATCCTTGTTGTGCCTCATTTCTGTGTTCATGCACTGGTCCCTATATGTTCCCTTGTCCCTCAAATCTTGTGTGTTTTTTTTAGATTTCTTTTAGTGATTGAAGCAGTTTGTTTTCACTTCTTATCTTCCTACCCTGTGTCCCTGATTGCTTTCACCTGTTGTTTATTATTTTCACCTGTGATTGCATCCTCATCCTTCCTGTGTGTCATTCCCAATCAGCTGTCAGGGTTGATGTTTTCTAATGTGTTCCACGTTCATGTTACGGGCTTATATTTAGTTGGTACTTTCTATATTCTTATTGCAAACTCAAAATGCTGTAGACTACAAGCCACATTTAGTCATTCAGTCATTTACATTCCTACAGTGTACCTATTGTACTTAACTTGTGATTATTTTCATTCATATCACACTTATCTTTTGATCTTTATCCAACACCTTGATGAAAAGTTGTAGATGAACTGTGTGATAATTCAATCATTCATAATTTTCAGAATGACACTGATGACAGCAGTGATAGTAAGAGAGATTATACTGATGATTGACTTATTCAGTCCAAGTAGCTGCACCAGTGGTCTAAATATTACATTTAGCAGTGATTGCAATTTTTTTATAAAGGCAAATTTTTATAAAGATCACTAGTTGGGCAATAAAGTATAATAATGATGCCAAATGGACAATCTGGGTCTGTGCCCAGCCTCAAGCTCAGGATATATTTAATAATATCCTGTTGTCATTGTCGTGGCAGGACTGAGGACCCAAAATAGCTGTTCCAGTGTACAGTAATTGCATATGTGTAAATGTGAGTTTGAATGTGAGTTAATTCAGACAAAAAGAGTATGCTTTTTACTCAGTGCATCCCGTCTTTACAGTACTTTACATCAAACAAAAAAAATGTGCTTATGTCCTTACATTTGTATTATGCAAATGTGTCAGGAACAGTATAGAATAGAATGTATAGTAAACTTTACTGGCATTGTGCTTACAGTTATCTCACATAAAAGGTCACAGATTTTATGTATGAGAAGAAAGAAAGAGAGAGAGACTCTGCAAACCTGATCTGGATGAGAGGAAGATGGATGAGCGAATATATATACACTTGTATTAACTGTGCAGGTGTTTTCATGTATTTTGGTGGGGTTTTTGTAACTACCAAAGAGCGATGCCATTGAGTTTTGTAAATGTTTAACACATATGCTCAAGTGCAAGTTTTTCAGTATTACAGGCTTGTGATCCTCATACTGGCATTACACTCGTAGCAGGCAGGTGGCAGTGGAATACTGAGGAATGAGAGACAAATCCAGTGTCAGTGTACCTTTCAGAGGCAGTAGGGGTCTCTGTGTCTCCACACAGAAGAATCACAAAGAGAGTACTCATGTTCTGTGTGGAAAGAGAGAGAGAGAGCACTCAAGCTTTGATTGGTCCTGACCAAATTCAGAACAGGACATCCCACAATATTCAATACTGTGCCCCCCTCCCCACTCTTCCCTTCCCACAAACACAAAAGGACTACAGAGTAGAAAGAGGACAAGAGATTAATACTTAGGCTCAAGCAGAGCAATTCATATTCCAATTGGAAGAGCATGTTATCTATTTTCTCATACTCGTTCATTGTGCTTTTCTTCCTGAGAGGCATTCGAATCAAAGCAGGGTTCAACGGGAATCAAATGCGACTTTCAAGGAACTGAACAACGGCAACAACATTTAGCATAACTCGAACATGTCAACGTTGCACAGAATCCAAAAAGAAGCAACCGTGCAATCACTTTTACATCAACTCCTCAATAACCATGTCAAATATGTACAGAGGGATGGGGTGAGGCTAACGCCCAATCCTGTGTCATTGGAAAGTCATTCATCCAAGCTTAATCAATCTAGGTTGTTTGATTCAATTCAAACTGCCTCCTGGGCAGAAGAGAGAAAAAAACAGAATTAAAGGGAAAGCTGACTCTTTCCAACTTTGACGAGCTTCTCACTATCTCCTGTCTCCTTTATTTCCCCTTCCTTTTTTTTCTCTCTCTCCC
>NW_005187497.1:683335-712945 GCF_000239375.1 Pundamilia nyererei
CCTTATTTTTTTTTAAAGAAACTGTTATTACTACTGTATGTCTTAAAGACCAGGTTAGAGTTATTAAATATGCCAAAGCGAATTGTATTTTCGCTCAAGTAAGCTCCTTGGAAATATTCCATCAGGGCACCCTTTTATTCTTTCCAAATGTAGTTATGAATTTTAAAGTAGACTTGTTTTACTGGAGGAGAGAGGTGTGTGATCAGAATACTGAGCAAAGCTCAGATTGGACTTCCTTGTTCTTGGAACATTGAAAGGGAGACTGTAGCTGTCAACAGGAGAGGTGGAGAAGAGAAGAAGAAAGAGAGGGAGAGGAAGAAAGTGGGAGTTAATATTGCTTGATGTCAAGCACTTTAAGTACTTTTTTAAAAATTGCAAAGTGGGAAGGGACCATATTTCTTTCAGAAAAGTGTTAAAGTAAAATATTCTATGTGAGTGTGTAATAGCTGCAAAGGAAATGACAGACAGATATTTTGCTTGTGGGCATTTTAACCATTTAAACATATAGTATCATCATCATATAAACACACCAGTCCCCCTACCCCACCACCCCACCCCATCCTGCCTTCTTTTCATTCCATTTTTTTTTTGGTATTCATGAGCATATGCTCCTGTGTGAAGTCCCCTGTCAATAAATATGCACAGTCTTAATTGTTCCCATCGCAATTAGAATACAGTTCTGTTCTTTTTGGCTCAGGTGTATGTTAAAGCTCTTTCTTTTGTCTGTGGTTTGGCACCTCTGATGATTTCCATGACAATCATTTGAGTGAGCAAGGAAGTGAGAAAAAGGGAAAGGCAGGGAGAGAGAGAGAAGGAGAGAGAGGAGGTGAGAAACAGTTGCTGGAATAAAGCCCCATCTCAATCTGAATAGCTTATTAATAGAGCTGGTCCCAGGCAAACAGATGGCAGCTGCCAAAAACAAACACAGAAATCACAGGAATGAAAACCCTAATTCAATTAGGTGGGAAGCATTCCTCACTGCAGCAGTTATTGAGCAGTTTCCATTAATTTGATAATCCATTTTTCAAAAGAAATGTATTAAAAAGTGCCTTTTCCAAAGTGTTCTCCTGTGTTTGTTATCCGAGGCTGATGAGCAGAGAAAGGAGAGGCCACAAGCTGCATGTATGTGGGTGTGAGAAGAAAACAGGATTTAAGTAATTACTGGCTCATGCTTAACAAATGCAATTAAAGTACTAATGAATGATTACATCGCAGTGTTCCTAATATGAATTTGTTCAGATTAAAGTAGGCTAGATTGGTGAGGTAGGTTCTGTGTTGTTTTCACACTAGCACATTTCTTTTTATAGCTAAATCATTAGAGGGCTATTACAGAAGGAATAGAAAACAATCCATTTCTGTAGGCAATGGGTAAAGTTGATCTATTTCTTAAAAAGAATCATATTCTGTTAGAAGTTGCACTGTTAAAAAACAGTAAAGTCCTATCAGCTAGATGTACAGCACTGAACTGTAATTTTACAGTGGGGCTGTTGTACTCGGGAACAACAGTGTCTTATTGTACAACACTTTACAGTACTGTGAAGTAAAATAGTCTGAGCTCTTTGGTTGCCATTAAAGTTTTATTTTACTGTTGCTACTGAAAAATTCATAGACAGTTTATTATTATAAAATAACTGCAAGTTCTCACAGATCTACCCTAAAACAACTTTCTTATCGTTCTTGATCTATGATATCAGCTTTGTCACGGTTCCCCTTTGTTTTCATCTTTTACACATTTTAGTGGCTGAAAGGATTGCTGGAATTTCCCAACATGTAGAGGATGCACTTTCTTTTAGATAAAATCTTATACGGACATTCATTGTTTCCAGAGGATGAATCACGACTTGTTTCACTTCAGCCAAAAGCTTTAAACTTAGTTTCAAAGAGAAAATGGTTCACTTGTCCTGTCTAACCCTGTTTTGATATTTTTCAGTAAGCCAACATTTGTTTTTCTGAACAGGCTCCAAAAGCCCAAGATGCTATTAATTAATGTGGAACAGAATATATAGCACTTCTGTAGTCATACTGGCTCCTCTAAATACTGCTACAAGCAGCATTAAATATACATGCATATAGTGTTTTATATAGTGCATTATTCTTTGTACTTTAAACTGCTCATCTACATCACACAGACAGTCTCCAGATAGGTTTGAAACAAAGAACCCTTTTTGCTGTGAGACAACAGTGCGAACCACTGCAACACATTGTCTTAAACGTCTGACACAGAGATTCTGCACACATCAAATGTAATAAAGGTTCAATTATCTTTGCAGAAAACAAATATTTATTAGTAAAAGTCACAACGTTAGATGGTGGCCCTAATCTGAATTTTTCCCTGTAGCTCTCAGTGAGTGATTGAGCTCAGGATGATTTTTTGAATTGAATCCCAAGTTAGAATTCAATCCACATTTTTCACCTGCTCCAAGCCTTTTAAGTCAATTTCTTAAAAACCAGGGAGACTGATTGAAAATACTTTAGACTGATAGAAAGTATCATTACTTGGAAGAGATGCAGTAAGGGATGAAACTAAAGAAAAAGAAGAAAAACATTCTTGTGTATTTGATTCTAATGAATGCAGATGCACCTGACAAAAATAAATGTCCCTTGGGAAGAAAAAAAAACAAGTTTGTCACACAGACATAAATAGAAAGTGAGAGGGTTTAAAGATAGAGCGGCGTATTGGATTTGAAATATGAAAATTGCAATCATCCACAAAGCATTCTGGATTTTGCAGGTACACAAAAACTATAATTGGTAAAAGAGGAAAACTACCTGAGCATGACATGCCATGTTTGAGACACAATGGAGTTCACAGTGATAACAATAAGACAACAAGGCAATCCAATTTGTCCTCCCTTTAATTTCCTTTGAACCAAACAGCATTCTAAATTGATTTCTTTTGCTCAGGAACTGACAAAAATATGACAATTTTCAGAGATCAAAAGATGCAAAGAGATATTCATCCCACCTCTTAGTTGATAGTGCAAAAACCTTAAAACTTTTTTGATTTGATGTTTCTTTCCAATTGTTTCCAGTGATTTGTTTGGTGAACAAAATTCTCACAGACATCAGGTCAATCACCCGAGATACTGAGTGTGACACACTGATTAAAGTGAGCTCTAAAGGTCAATGTTCTTTACACTGGAGAATGTACTGCAAAGAAAAAAGGCAGTAAAGACATCTTCCAGCATAATAGTGCATCATCTAGCATTTAACTGTGGCTATCGTTGCAAAAGAAGCTCAGATTTCTAAAAGATTTCTGAGCTGATGTCTTAGGCATGCTGACGAAAAAATGGACAAAAATTAAAAAGGAAAAAAAATTCCCCATAATTTTTAAAAAAGAGATTCTGGGAAATATTTGCCATTATGAGCCACGAATTGCACACAGCTCTCATCTGCACTGATAGTTACTTGGTAAAATTATACATATACTTCGTGATAAAAGCATGGAATAAATGCTCAATTTTCTCTGCACAAAGAAGCAAGCTGTAAAAAGTTATTTTTCTGCAGTCGCATTGTGTTTGAAGTCTGTTGTTATCAGTGACGTGGGGGAAAAAGAGTGGCCAAAAGAAATATCCTATCATTAAATTTATTCAAAAGTGTAATAAAAGAAATCACATAAACGTTTAATGAAGAAGCATGTCTGCAGCCTGCAGAACAGCTTGGGAAAAGACATAGTATGTTTAATCATACTAACTACGATTTAATTGGTTTGAACATCAAATTTCAGTATGAGAATGTCATAGTGGTTGCTGATGTTCCCTGAACAACAATATTATGTCCTTGTTATTTTTCATAGTCAAATTATACATTTAGACTTTAGATAATATAAAAGTATTTATGTCTATATTTTTAACTAGCTTACTTCATACTCCTCAGTAGATTACCAGAAATACTAGTCATTGCATACTAACCATGTAGCTATTTCATCTTGAATTCAGTCAGATTTATCCGATTAAATGGGTCAACAGAACAAACTAAAGAAATTATTCATATAACTGTGGGTGTAATGTAACACATCTGTCTGACCTTCACCGTTTGATGGCAGCTTCAGAGTAACGATAATACGAAACACAATACACTACATTAGCCAATGCTCAGCCAATAAAATCAGTGGTAAACTCTGTCAAAATATTACATGCAGTATATTGAATATGGTGGGCTGGACAACCTTGTTCCATTTTGCAGGATCTTTATTTTTCCCATATGTTGCATTTGATAATTACACGTTTGAAATGAGCAGTGTTTCTTGCGAGTGTATCACAGCAATGGTAAGATAAGTAAATCACTCTAATGTATAGTGATGCTATGTTTACTGTATATTGGCAAAGCATGTTCCACAGATTGGTTGCTATGGTGCTGATTTTAAGAACATAACTCCTTTTATACCAACCAAATGCTAGGACTGTCTATTATAAAACATGCCAAGATGTTGCACTATATAGAGTTGAATCCTTTCCCAATCTCATCATCAGACTTATTTTAACAGTGTTACATGCCATGTGCATGACAGACCCGAATACCTATCTTCCTAAGTAACTATATTGTATTTTCATAACAAGCCTTTAATCCCAAACATCTGGACAGGAACCTTATTACAATAACACAACCGTTTCTTTCTGACACTCTCTCCAGCATGCAGTTATTAGAGGATCTAAGGTGGAGCATGTGTAGGCGATATTGCTCAAATAGAGCAGCTGCAGTGTTTAACAAACATCTAAAATGACTGCGTATGTTTGGTCGTCTTTCTGTGGCTCCAGTCTGAGGTGATCCAGGGCATAAAGGGACTTGACTTTCACAGACGACAGCAGTGGTGATGAGAAAATAGTTATGTGTGCGGTTCATGATCTGACTCATCTCCACTTCAAGTCAAGACTTAAGAAATGCTGAGATGAAGAAATGTGAAACTTTATTATTTTACCTCTTAGTCAGTGAGAACTGCGGGTTTTTTACAGAGATGAGGGTTCTTGTCCCACAGCCAAATGAGTGGGTGGGACTGGGGGACAGGAACTGTGCTACCTATCAAAAAGGGTGTCATCTGGACACTACTGACTTAACACTCTAAACCACAATGTTCACATATACACAAAAATCGAAAGTGCAGTATGAGCTTTTGTACATCCCTTTTTCGGTGCAGTTTAATTGAATAATGTGTAGGAAATATGCATTGTCTGAAATGAATTACACTGTGACAGTGAACCAGACCTGCAACAACTAAGTTTTTGGTCACTCTTAGATTGTGAAACAAGCAGTGGACAAATGTATCAACAGTGATCTGCTCCCTGTTGATACAGTGAGCAGATCAACAAGCATACCTTTTAAGTATCCATGTTGCATTTGGAAATAGAAAGCAAAAAGTCTAGTGTCTTACATTTGAAAATTAAAGGTAATTATTTAGATCTGTTTTAGTGTTATACATACCAGACAGAAATATCTGCCTTCCAAGGTACTAAATCTTCCACTGTTTCATTAGTTAGTTGACATAATAGACACATTGATGTTAAATGGCTAATTACTTCGGAAAAGACATGGGGTGTTTATTAATTATTGGAGTTGATTTTTATTCATTAGCAAGTGGCAGCATCATAAAGCAAATTTTCAACAGATTACTGCAAATATTTAGCTTGCCTATGATGCAGTAACAGTAATAACTGTGTAGTTTTTGCCATATAATGTCATGAAACCCACTTACAAGGTGTGAGGCAACGTTGCTAAATTGATATTGATACATTTAAATTTGAGTTAATCCAATCATAGTGAGAAACTCTTCCTCACCTGATGTATCACAATGAGTCTGAGGGGAATTTTAGACTTTTAAAAAATGAAATCCTCATTATTGAACAGATATATGCAACCCGTTGAAACATTTGTTTGTAATATTGCAAAAAAAACAGAAAGACAGGAAACGGATAAAATTTGGTCACCACAAGACCTACCGAAGGGTTGCTAAAACTGACATAGCATATATGCTGGATTACGTAAATGTCTACAGGTGTGAAACCGCAAGTATGCTTTGTGCCTCACCTTTCTGATATATGTTGTAGCCCCATGTTTGCTTTAGTGTTTTGTGCAACAGCATGAAGCTGATACTTAGGTGAACCAACTCAAAAAGAGCTATCTATACACGTTTGTTTTGGGGGTGTTTTTGGCAAATTTTTAGTGTTTGATTACTTAGAAAAAGCACTTTAGCTCTTTTTTTGTAAAGAAAAGCAGAATAATTAGAAGATTTCATGTTAAATCGTTATTCGCGAATTATGCAGGAAATCTTCTGTTTTGTAGATTAACCAACACATTTTGTGCAGTACAGTCAGCATAAAAAAGAAACCTTAACTGATTCTCAACACAAAGCGAAACTCATTTCTTGTTAAAACCACCCACATTTCCTGCTGTTTGTTTCTCTTACCGCAGCACCAAAGTTGCAACTGAAACATTTTGTCTATATGCTGCAGTGGCTGGTCTCTGAGGGATGGTATGTTTGGAGTTCAGTTGCATGTAAGCGTTTCGTTTAACCATAGTACTGACCTTCTCACCTGTATCAAGCTAAACTCAAAGGACAGAGGGAAGCCAGTATCATGGAATCAGCTTCACCCCTCCCCCTCATTTAAAGTACACTGGTAATGAGCAAATATAGAAGAATTTTAAACCTAACAGGGGAAATTTACAAGTGTGTTGGTGATGAAAATTTTCCATCGCTGGCTATTCTCAACTTGCAGTCCAGGCTTTTGTGTAATATAAATAAAGAAAACAAAAGTTAATGCATGTACGGTGTGTTTCTAGCACTAAAAAACACTGGGTTATTTGGATCATAAAATATTTGAGGACACTGCACACATCTGTCCATATTGTCTGTCTTTGCATTTTTGCATGCAAAGATACTTTTGTGGTAGTTTTAACCTTTTGGACGACACATTAAAGATAAACTTTTAAAAGTTTCTCATCACCGTCTACTAGATGGATACCACACTGACCCCGTCTTTGTCATCCTGCCTGCTGTTACTCATATCATCCATTTAGTTGCAGCAGTGGTCTTTTCAAATCAATGGAAACCAACAAGACTGCTGCACTCACCTCTTCTCAATGGCATCCTCCACCATAAATTGTTGCCTTTCATTCTCTGTTGGCCTCATGACTTTGACTTTGGGATGAGGGATGGGATTAAAGGAGCTGATGGAAGTGTCAAATTGATATGGTCTTCTAGAAGTATTTACTACGGTATTACTTCAGACAGTGATTGCAAGCACAGACTGAATTCACAGTAGAGCAGAAACAGCCTATTGTTACCACACCACTTTCGTATGCACAAATATACCTACAGCTAGAGAGGCAACACCCAAACATAAAAAAAGAAGAAACACGCTTCCATAAGAAGATATTCATACGAGCACAAGACTGCGTGCACACAAAAGGCACAGAGGCAAGTCTGTGTGTCTTCACCCAAAACCTCTTTTATCTGACACTACATTAAGAATGTATGACTGTGATTTTCATATAATGTGTGTCATATCACAAAGTGGCAGGTTTTCCAATTGTCCAATAATGATCTATTTGCCAATTCAATACTACTGAAGAAGAGACAGCAGGCAGACATAACATGAATAAAACATTGAATGAAGGGATCATGACAGTTCCATTTCAATCTTTCTTCCCCTCTCTCATAAAGTCTCTAAGAAGACTTGTGTGCAATTGGGGTAAAATCAGCACTTGGACGGTTGCCTGAGTTTGTATGCACATTGCATTCCTCTGTTCTCTTTATCTCACACTAGACGCCTACGATGCACTACTTTCACAAGCAAACGTCTTCTCGCATCTGCTCTCTTGTTTGTTAAAATAGTTCACTGGCAATATCAATGCTGGCTGGTGCACACTCTATCCATGGTTAATTAGTTGATGCCATTGGAGCCCTGAGTTGAATGTAAATTTAGGATACAAATATGTGACCTTCCTTGGTGCAAATGCAGTGTACAGTACAGAAAGTTGGGGGTGTTTGTGATTTTTTTTAAATAACTATTACCACGTCTTCACAAAAGGTGTGATCATCTAATTAGAGAAGGAAAAAACAAAAAGAGAGACATTAAGTCCGCAGGGAAAAGAGCAGGCGTGATCACTTTTAAACTTTTTAGTCTTTATTATGCAGGTTTGAAATAAAAGAAGCATTGTGACACAAACCGATGCTGCTGGCAAGAAAAGAAAAGAGCAGCACCCAAAATGTAAAAAATAAAGAAATAATCATTGTTGTGGTCATCATCATTAAGTTTATCAAACCAAAGAAAAGAAACAATAAAATAAGAATAAAAATATACCTCCATCATAAGAAGCAAAGGTGATCTACTTTATTTTATAAATAAGAACCTGTCAAATGGCTGATGGGCAACTAGCAGAAAACAATATGCTGATAACCATTTAAAATATTTATCATTACTGGCTTTACAAATAAAATAACTACAATTGGCAGGGTTTTTTTTGTACACAACTTAAAATGTTATAGTTTTGCAGCAACTAAAACTGAAATGATGCTACACTTAAAGAGATAAAAACGAGATGTCTTGTCAGCAAAATGCATTTCTGTTAATCACACAAAAGTTTAAAAAAAGATGAGATCAACACAACCAAACACCAACTGGAAAGTTATAAAAGTCACCGTAATGTGGCTGTGATGGCTCCATTCACATATTTCATTACTTCACTTCTCATTGTAGAAGGACACAAAACTGACATTATGGTCAGACAACATAACAGAAGGGTGGGGCAGGCATTTTGAGGCAATTTTTTTTCACCTGCAACATTACATCTCATTTTATTTCACAGCGCTTCTTTCTCTTTTTCTATCTCTTTGCTCTCTATCTCTCACCTGGCTCTTTCCATTTAATGATCTGCAGGACACATATTGTGTATTCAGTTTTAGATTGAACTTTATTGGAAAAAAACACACCAGTGAGCACAGATTTAATGCAAGAATGAGAGTGTGAAATACTCCTCTGAAATCCAGCTGCACAAGGCTGTTAAAATTCACGAGAAAGACTCGACGCCCGAACGCTGAGACACTCCTGCACACATGTGTCCGTGCATGTACGCACATACATACTCAGCCGCACACGTCATGAATGTGGTACATTCTAACGTCCAGGCATGCATGCGCCCACAAACCCACCCACATACACACACACACACACACACACACACACACACGCACACACGCACACACAATGACTTACAGGTAATATTAAAGAAGAAACAAATCTATCTGGACTTCCAATTCCCAATTTGATCCCATAAAAGTGATATTTACAATCACACTGTGACAGCTCATAGACCTCAACAGGTCTTTAATATTAAAAAAGATTCTTTTTGTTTTGTTTCTCTTCCCCACCCAGACTTTTGTATTAATTTGCAGGCCCTTAAGCAAAGCTACGATAACATCAAGGCCTGCTAGAACCTACTAAATGTTAATATTTCTCTATAGAACAGGGCCCATCGCTTACTGGCAAAAAAAGAGGAACGGCTTTGCAAGCCAGAAATAAATAAAACAGCATCAATAACAACAAAGAAAGGAAAAAAACAAGTGGAAAATAAAGCGATTAAAGGAAAGGAGTATTTTTCTTTCTTCTCGTTCTAATTAAAGCTGGATGGGGTCCCTGAGGGGACTTTATGGTGACACACGAGAGAAGTGCTCTGCAGCCCGGCCTGTATCAGAGAGGGGGCAGAGACACACAACTCAGAAGGTGGGAGAGGGTCGGGTGGGTAGGGCGTGGGGGGAGGCTTTATAAGTGCTTGGCAAATTTCAACAGCAAGAGGACTGCTAATACATTAAGTGGTACAGACAGTAGTCATCAAACTCTGTTCACAAGTTCTAGAAACTGAGAAAAATAAAAATTACACTGACAAAAAAAGGTGGTGACGTGTGTGATTGTGTGTGTGAAGCGGCATGTGTGTGTTTGCATGTGCGTGTGTGTGTTTGTATGTCAAGTGTACACTGCATGTAAGTGTGCACGTCAGAAGAAGAAGAAGAAGAAGAAGAATGGGAGGGTTGGGGGAGGAGTGGGGGAGTGGAATAGGGGATGAGAGTAGACTCCTCTGTGCCGTTTTTGTCGACAGAGTATCATCTTCAGTTTCAGGTGAGGTAGAGTGGCTTGTCCCTGCCTATCATGTTGCCACTGGAAAAAAACAAATAAACAGAAAAACGGAAAATCAAAAACAAAGGCACAGTTTAGATTATGAGTCACACTCTACAACTCTACAAAATAGAAAGGAAGAGGCAAATCAGAGGTGCATTTTTCCTTGATTGCATGATCGTTCTCTGGTGGTGATCATTTAATTTTTCTTAGTTTGTTTCTCAAAACAAACCCTCTTAATGAAATAAAAATTGCACTGTAATTGAGCATGAACAGCACTATTGACTTACGATATCTTCCAGTGCTGCAGGGCTGCGCAGTTTGCCAAATCATTTAGTATAATAAGAGTGAAAACTTGTGTTTGGAACTTGTTTTTTTCTCTTCTTTTTACTGCTGTCTGACAAACACATGACAAGCTCTATTATCTCACCATTACCTCTACAGCTGTCACCCCCGTCTCAATGGAACAGAGCTGACAATTTTCAACACTTACTTTGCAAAAGCAGTGGAAGAGACATCTGCTGCCATAGCTATAACTATACTATAACTTATTTCTGCGGGAATTCTGGTCTAAGGGCAAATGCAACCTAAATTATGAGGTAAATATGGTGTCAAATTCCATTCTTTAACTGAGGCTTTTTACCATTAAATGTAATTAGTTTGTCTGTGTTCCACATTTATTAACACAATATGATGTGAAGAATTCCCACTGACCTGCAGTGGTTGCCACACTCCCGATTGCAGTATTCATTGTCCCAATCATGGGTCTGAGCCACTCCAGGGCCTGGACCAGGGCCAGGAGCTCCTGGAGACTGGGAACCCCCAATGCTCTTCTGGTACTCTGACTGGAGGTGGGAAAAACCCTATAGGGAGTACATTAAAATTAGGCACACATCTTAAATTATAATCTCCTAGCAGCAGACGTGTCTTAGTTTGTCACTATACCTGCTGCCCTGGAGGTGGGGAGTGAAGAGAGGCCTGAAGCCCCATCTGGTGAGAGATGATTGACTGGGACTGGACCTGCTGCATGCGGATAGGCTGGTTGAGGAGTGAGCTCTGGTGCAGGGAGAGCTGCTGGTGGGGGTGAAGTGGTGGGCTGATCTGGAAGGAGGAAGGGGGAGAGGCACTAATGCTGGGCAGCATCTGCGATTGGCTGAGTGTCTGCGACAGAGTGTGGCGAGGGGCGTGTCCTGCATAGCTCTGCAGGTCAGTAAGTGGGAAGGCCCCAGGCCCCAGGTATGGCGATGTCGGCTGGGGAGGAGGTGGCACACTGTACAGCGGCGGGTTGCCTGGCATCATATGTGGAGAAGCCTGACTTGTCTGGGCACTTTTTGTCTCCACGGGGTCATTATATGTCTTAAAGAGAGAGAAAATCAAGAACAATGGTTACACTCCATGTAACAATGTGTTAACTCTTATGGCTTATTGCAGTACAACATAGAAGCCAGTATATATTCCTGGGGAAGACACTGAGCCTCGAGTTTACCAGTAATAAGCAAAATGCACAAGCTGTATATTGCAAATGACACCCCTACTATTTCCATAGGAATAAAGACAGTAAGTGCTACACTTGATTAATCATCATCAGCAAGTCTATAAAAGATGTATAAAAGCACTGTACAGTGAGAAAGATTATTCACACTATTCAAGACAGCTGCCAGTCTTCCCAGAAGTGGACATCCCATCAAATATACCCCAAGGTCAAACCATGCAATGCAAGAGATACTTCTCAGAGTCTACAGGCTTCAGCGTGCTAAATGTTTAAGTTTATGGCAGTTTAATTAGAACAAGACTAAACAAGTATGGCTGGTATGGAAGGGTTTCCAGGAGAAAGTACTTTCTCTCTAATAAGAACATGGCTGCAATGCTTAGGTTTGCAAAGTTGCACCTGAACAAACCACAACTTCTGGAACAATGTCCTTGGGACAGACAAGACCAAAGCAGAGATGTTTGGTTTTCAAAACCCAAAAACAGCCGATCAGAAACACACCTCACACCAACTGTCAAGCACAGTGGTGTAGGGGTGATGATTTTGGTTTGTTTTGCAGCCACAGGACCTGGGCACCTTGCAGTCAGTGAGCTAGCTATTCTAGAGTCAGATGTGAGGCCATCTGCCTGACAGCTAAAGCTTGGCCAAAACTGGGTCATGCAACAGGACAATGATCCCAAGCAAAGCAGCAACCTCAACCTCAACCTGATTGAAATGTTTGTAAGCACCGTAAGAGATCTGTGCATAAACAAAACCCCACAAAACATCAATAAAATGAAGGCTGTAAAAAATAATGGGCTGAATTCTTTCCTTAACAATGTGACAGACTGATTAATACTTACAGAAAATGATAACATTCAAGTTATTTCTGCTAAAGGTGGTTTTAGAAGCTACTGAATCATGGGGCATACTTAGTTATTCACACTTTTCCAATTTAGCTTAGTGTTTGTTTCATAAACAATGACATGGTGTCATATGTCATGTATTGCTGCTCATCTGAGGTTGTATAAATATTTTTAGAGCCTCCTAAGTCACAAACTGTTTTAGTATATCTAATGCGTAAAGAGTCTACCGTCCTCTTCACATGGCTGTACCGTTTAAAAAACACAGAGTACTCAAATTTTAAAGCATTCATTATTATGTTAAGCTATCTTTGCTTATTCAACATATAGTTCCCACCCATTCTTCATTCTTTCTGTTTTTAATGTATTAAATCACCCAGCCCCGCCCACCTCCACTGCACTCACATGCAGTACACACACATCTGCTCTGCAGACTGTTCTGTCTCCCTTTTTTTTCGTGGAGGAAAGTGTATGTCTATCTATGAAATGCATCCAGTATTTCTCATTAACTGTCGGACTGGTTGGAGTTATATGTGGTGGTTTGCTACTTTTTTATGGCTTCCATCCATCCAACTGAATCCCTGAAATAATCAATGGAACAGGAATGAATGGATGGATAAAGAAGAGAGACAGCCACATTCGCAGGGTCAAGTGGAAAATGAAATGCTAAAAAAAATGAAGTGAGGGGAGAGGAAAAGAGTGAGATAATAGATTTGATCTGTGTCAACTTGAGACTTGCAGACATTTAAAGTTGTGTATTGCAGCAGAAGGATTTACAATAAACAATATTTAAGTTGAAAGATGGTTTGCAAATACTGAAACGAATACGATATTTAATATAAAGTGCACCTTTTTAAAATGTAAACTTTTTAAATTTTCAGTGTGGAGTTTTTTGGGTTGAAACAAACATGAGAGAAATGACATGGCATATAGTGGGTAGCTATGAAACTTTAGTTTGTCTTTTCTCCTCACAAACAAACTAACATGAGTCACAAAACAAAAAGGCAACAGGTGCACGCTTAAGAAGTGAATCTTTCAAATGAAGCTCCAATTACCTCCAATTCCACCCACCCCGATTCACTCTGAAAAGACCCCTTCATTGGTAATTAAAAAAAAGAGAGTCGTGGTGAATCATGAGATTCAGCTCTGCATTCAGATTGGCTGATCCTGAATGAGTGAAGGAGGGTCTGCAGGCTTATTTTAGTCAGTCAGATTTTTGACTGGCAATCTACCAGCATATAGTATCAATCAAGCCCCTGTATAGGAGCAATGACATGAATGTCTAATTGCAGCAAAGACAAGAGATGAGAATAGTCTTTTTAGCTGAAAGTATGCCACAGTGAAGAGGCTGATGAATTAACTATTCATGCCTTAATCAAGGTGCTTGTTTTCGGCCCATGAGCACGAGAGGAAGTGAGGCGCTGTGCTTAGTGGAGACAGGAGGAGGGAGGGAAAAGAGGAGGGGCTCGGTATATGCTAATGCAATTTAGAGTTGTATTTAAAAAAAAACACAATGCAGAAAGGGAGAAATGAAATGCTGAACACCTAAAGACTGATATCCCTGTACCATCACGACTGTAGTACAGACAAACCAATGAGGAGTAGTCTAGCAGCTTTTTTAAGAAAATAATTAGGAATTGTTTTGTTTTTTACACAAGCATTGATAGAAATATGTTAATGTGCTGAGCTAAACTGTAGTAACCTGCATCAAAGAGAGAGCGGTAGGTGTGCGCAAACCTCAGGCAACACATTAGTGGCGCATCAGGGAGGACAGAAACACCAAGAGGATAGCAAATGACAGGTAATGTCCACTTCTACTTTAGCACATGCACAGCGATGAGCGTACACACGCACGCAAACACACACGCATGTACTATTACTTTCCATTTCTCCCCAGCTTCCAAATCGGGTGTGTTTGAGGCCTAATTTTCACTGTTCTCCTGTGAGCACACACACAGGCGCCTTCTCTCTCTTACACATACACACACATATATATGCACAAACATAGCTCAGTGCAGCTTGTGGACCCTTTCCATGGAACAAAAGTGAAAGGAATTCTGTCTAATTTATCATCCCTTATATCGCCGCTGACCCATGTATATCAAAGACGTGACCCCTGCTGTTACCTTGGAAACCAGACTGGCTCTGTAGGCGGCCAGGGCTTTCAGGTACTCCTTCTTAGCAGCCTCTGTTTTCCTCTTGTAGCTCTGCAGGAACAAACACAACAACAACAACGATTGATTACAAGGTGATGTGAAAGGCTAAAATGACCCTGTGGTCCACACTGACTGATGTGAATGAGATTTTGGGAGTCATGGTGTGATTGCGTGACCCGGCGGTGTACTCCTTGATGAAAAGCATATCAAATGCATTCACTTCCCAGTTATCAGGTCAGGGAGATTTGACCATCTGCATGATGTTTGCGTATCTGAAAGTAGTTCTTTTTCTTCAGAATATCCAGAATGAAATGTGCATAAAGCTTGTGCACAATAGCGTGAAAATAGTTTGAAATTCTGCTGAGTTAAATGAGGAGCGAGATGCTGTTTGTCATTTTGTGTACTGCTTTTCTGTCTCTTCCTCTATTAAGGCTGTTGCTCATCTCTTAATCAGAGCTGATGTCCCAGCAAATCATTCAGACGAGGGGGAAAAAAAATAAATAAAAGAATTCAAAACAGCATTAGCAAAGAAGCAATCTCAAGCCTTCTGAATGAACCTCAAATGATGCGTTAAGACAGGGAATTCGAATTAATGTCATCACATGTCACTCACAGGCTCTTTATGGCTGCCAGTGCCTTTGTGATGCAGGAAAAGCAAGTTGCAAAAAGTCCATCCTTAAATCGATAAGGAAGACTCAGATCTCAGCTCATCTCGGGAACGTTTTCATATAAAGGAGAATGTACGTTTGTGCGTGAGTAAATGCATCGGGTAATTACTGATCCTCAGCGAGGAGACTGTCTGTGGCTCTGTGGACGGGGTCATTTCCTTCAAAGAGGTGGGGTACGATAACCATTAAGCATTCATGCCTTGCCAAATGCGCATAGGCTGGCAGCCGCTAACACGTACAGTCGATAAACAAACAGACATACACAAAGAACAGCAAACAAACCGGGATGACGGCGGATACAATCTCATGCTCAAACAGCTGATGTTTATCCACTCATTCATCCTTATTTACAATATCATAATTGTTTTCCTTCTGTGATAGACACTTTGGAACAAGAATGGATGAATTAAGCACTCATCCAGACTTTAAAAATAAAAACAAGCAAAAAAAATCAATCAAATTAATAATGATGCCCATGAGGAAATTCATTGAAAAAATAAAAAATAAAAAAATAAAAATGGGCTTACCCATCACCTCTTATAGACTGACAGACCCACGGTTGCTTCTTTAATAACCCAAACTACTCCCAGCAGCTTTAATTTCAAATTAATTTAACACAGCTAATGATTTGCGCAACGACGGATACTTTTAAATAAATTACCATGCCTAAGGATGTCTAATTATTCCAAAGTGGGCGGATTCATTAGCAATTGAAGCCGTCAAAGGCTGCAGGTCAGTATGAATAAAAAATAACAAAGCTGCAAGGAGAGAGCATATGCCTCTATCGTAATCCTGACACAGAGGTGTCCCGGCTGAATTAGCCCCTAATTGTACCTTAATGAAATGTTCTTGTTTGATAACCAGTTAATTACAGGAGACAATAACTCTGCACCCTGCTGACACTGAAGAGAGTGATTACTCTACGACTGAAAGACCCGACGATTGGTAAGAGGAGAAGTAGGAGGAGAGGAAGCAAACGGGAAGCAAAATGGAGGAGAAATAGGAAGAGGCACATTAAAACCAAAGAAAAAAAAAGCACAACAGTGTTTGAATACTAGACAAAGATGCAGAAAATGGACTAAAATAGTTGAATATTGCATGACAGATTTTTAAACTTAACACAGAGAAGGAGTTTATTATCTAAACATGCCATCTTTTCAAACTCACAGTGTTCTTTTCTTTCCTCCCTTTCTCCCTGGTACAAATCTACAGACTCAATTAAATAATACTAAGGTTTCTCCTCCCTCCTCCCCAAATCCATTATCACTGTTCCCCCCCATTGCAGTAAAAACTGAAAATTGATCTTAATCTTAAATAACAAAAACAAGAAAAGTGTTCTTTTGTGTTTCTAGGGCAGCTTTAACATGTAGTCACCTTGAGGGATAGCACAGCCCAAATAATGCATTGATCTTGCACTATAAAGCAAAGGCCTTTGGGAATTAAAAAGCGCTGTATAGTGTGCAAACTATGAAAACAGCTTAATAAAAAAAGAAAATATGAACATAAACATGAATTTAAAAACAAAAAACAAGACTTTGTTCTGCCAAACCTAAGGGCGGCACTGGAGAATACACAACAACACAAGCAAAGTGGGAAAAATGCACACTGAAGCGTAACAAAAAGAATCACAGAAGGAACATAAATCACAACAATGAAACTTTTGATCGTTTCTTCAATAAACTACAGCAATAAAAAACGCTGCCTTCAGTGCACTTATGTGAATTTTGCTGCACTGTGTGTTTGACGAGCGCTATAGGTAATTGGAAACAGGGGCTGTGATCTAGTTAAAACAAAGCTGTGTGTAGGGGAAGGGTTGTGTTTACATTCTGGAGGTCCTGCATGGCTCCAGAGGGTCTGACTGTGACATGAGAGAGCACACCTCGTGGGTCCGAGAGAGACAGCCAGGACATGACAGCCAACAATTAAGTAAGTACATGTCTTGGATTTTTTAGGCCTTTTGACACTTTGTACAAGCAAACATTTGACTCTCTTTAATAAAATCTCTACAGATACTGTAAATGTAACAACAGCACACAGCAGGATTCAGATCTACGGTTTGACCAGGTCATACCAAAACCTTTCATTTCTACTTTTTAAGTCATTACTTATAGTTCGCCTTTAACTTTTGGATAGAAGGTGTCCCATTATCTTCAAACACTCCTGGATATGATGCACAATTCTATTTTTTTCATTAGCAAATACTGCAGGCTGCCCAGTCCCTGAGGCAGCAAGCTAGCTCTCACACTAAGCTAGAGGTGTAGCAGTTGTAATAATTTTCTTCTCCTGTAACACTGTGTTTGGCTTCCACCAAGCATATCAACTGGTCATTTCTCTAGAACACATTTTTGTCTTTACCTTTTTGCTCACTCATTAACTCTAGTTTTGCTTAAATGTTTGTTTTAGGACAGCAGGACTCAAAATGCGCATTCTTCTGGTCTCCTTGGATGCAAAAATGCATTTTGACCGTAGATTCTGTAATGAAATTTGAGGGTTCTCGGACGTGTTTGGCATCAAACAGTTTTTGGAGAAAGTGGCAGTTGTTTGTAATCTACCCTAGTTGAAGACAACCGTCCCTGGAGTGAAATTACTTATTTCAAATAATTTGGAGACCAATTTAAATCAGTTTGAAGGAGCTCTTTAGCTCTTGGTATTATGGCATCCTGTAAAAACAGAAAACCCCAAAACAGGACATTGGCATAAAATCTAGTTTATTCCTCAGAAGGTACAATACATGTAGGGGTTCACTTACTTTTGTATGTGACCAGTGTGTTTTTTATTTATTCAAATAACGAAAATGACTACCAAGCTCAAATTTATGTCCCATTTATTCATTTTTTTTTCAAGGGGGATCAAATGTTACCGAAAATGTTTAGGATACGAGCGCATTATGAATGCATTTTACTATTATATTACCAACCAGCAGATGTGAATGCAGTACGCTATAATGTCCTTTCATGAATTTATTTCATTATGAAAGACCAGGACAGAAATTTTAATGACTTTAATGAGGATTAATGTGCACTAGCTGAATTGGTTGTACTCTGTAAATACACGGTTATCAAGTTTATCCATTTGCTGGCCTGGAATAAATGACAGTGCTAGTCAGTGAGAATAATTAGAGCACTCACTGTGTTATTGCCCAGACAGACTACTATATTTTATTCCATAATGACATCATTACCTCAAGTTAATTATGTGTCTTGCGAGGTGACATGTTTGATTAAACACATGAATGCACAAACAAATCAAAAAATTAACTGTGAAATGGCATGCTAAATGGCTGGATTTTAATGATGGAATTGCCATATTATTAGTTTTGTCTGTGCTCCCAGGTAGAGCTGTGAAGGACAAATGCATAAAGCATGAGATGAAGACAGACATACAGAGACAGAAAGAAAGAGAGTTGCATCTGCAGTGCAAAATCTAAGGTGAATAAGAAACCGGGACACGAGGGGTTAAGCAGCACAAACAATAACATTTCAGGAGAAGATGTCCTTGAGGCAAAACCAAGGACAAGGCAATTGCTAATCTTGTATTCCCAGCATGATCAAATCACCAGGCAACAGATATAAATAAAAGGACAGGAAATGAGGAATTCACATTCAAGGGTGTCAGCAGCGAAATGAAGATTCATGGTGAAGAGCCCTGGTGAAGGCGGCAAAAATTAACTGCAAATAAAAGGGACAGACGGCCTCCAAAGTCCAGCGTATGAAGTAGGTTTGGTGGGAGAAAAACACACATGCTAGATAGGGTCTGGTAGATGGTGGCTGGGGCTGGGGGGAATGGGCTGCACTTTGTCATGGAGACAGGTGCTTTTATTTGACACCCAATAGGCTGCGCCCTGACTGGATATTCTAAAAATATGAGTCTGCGCATGATCATCAGACTGTCTCGTTTTTTCATTCATTTCACACCATCATTTGTTACCACAAACACACAGACAAAAAAAAAAACCTTTGACTTTGCCTGTTGGACTGGAATGTGGAAAATGAAATAGAGAAAATGTGCTGGACAGGAAACCTCTAAACTGCAGTATGTGTTAATGCAGTTTCATATGCACAGGTTGGGTTATAATAAAATCCAATTGACCATTCAGTTCAGGTAAATATAGCTGCACTGCTGGTGGTTAAAATCTTTACAAGTCCGAGTGCAAGAAAATTCACTTTATAAAATAAAAGCATAAAATTTTTTATTTGCTTCACTCTCATGCAAGCTGCAATCACTCAGAGTGGCAGGTAGTTCTTTAATTTTAGAATCAGAATTACAAGTTTTTACTGATGCATTATTCAACTTTCAAAAAAACGGGTCGCTCATTATAATGGCGAAGCCAAGGAAAATTATCACCAGCTAAATAAAACTCAGTATGTCCATCAACAATTGTTGGAACCCAAAAGCAGATCTAGAAGGTGAGTGAATACTGAACTTGTAATTATTAGGTAGGCAGACGCAAGCTGCTCAATGTGTAAATAGGCATCTGTTTTTCTTTGTTATGCTTTTTCTTTTTTCACAATTTTACCACGCTGGCATCATCCTAAAAGGTGATAGTAATGCATCCCAGCTTATTTCTTTTTCTCTCTTTTGTCTTTAAACACTTTTCATTTGCAAGCTACATTTTTATGCTCCTTCTCCTACTTAAATGATATTAACCTCTTGCCATCGGGTAGTCACAACTGCCGCAAGGTCAAAACTGTTTCAGTTTTTATGGAGTGAATTTATAACTTTTACAAGGTTTTTTTTTTTTTAGATGTTTGATAAACAACAAAAAAAGCTCTTTCCAGAACTCATAGTGTATATACATGAATATTAAACAAAGCCTACCTGTTTTTGCTCCTCTCCCAGACCATCCCACATGGAGGCTACTATTTTGGATACGTCTCCAAAAGTGGCATTGGGATTCTGTCCTTTAATGGCTGCCTGAGTGTCTCTGAAGAACAAGGCGTAGGCCGACACAGGCTTTGTAGGCTCGTTTGGATCCTTCTTCTTCTTCTTTTTTTGGGGTTTGGGCTTGGGCTTCATCATCTCCGAAGACGGTCGCTTCTCACCCGTGATCTGGAAGACCATCAGTGGCACAAAACAAAAAAACAAAACAGCTTATTGACACTGAAAGTGAGTCTACTAATTCGACTCAGAATGAATAATTGCATTGCTGATGAATGCCTATAGCGCTGTGCCCAGGTGAAACATGTAAGCTTCATTAAATCCTTAATTTCTTTTCTGTGTTCAATACCCAGTGTTTGGATATTGCAGCAATGATTCACCGACAGTAACAATTTACACACACAGACTCTGGTTGACAGCAGTTTTTCTCCCTGCCTTACTTTGTCAAAAATAACATCTGTTATTTGAATGTATCAAACCTTTTCAAATCTTTATTTTGCAGTTGTTCAGCAAGTCATAAATTCTGAATTTTCATGCTAGGGGTGAAAGGAATTTTAAATCGCCTGCTGTATCTGCTCTGGCTTTGATGTGGTCTCAGAATGAATTGGAGAGAGCAAATGGAATTACTTACTGATAGGAGAGATGGTAATCATTTTTATTCACACAGCACAGCAGAGATGTATAGGCTGGGAAATATATATTTTTTAAACTAAAGGATCCCCTTCTTGTTATACTGTATCACTGTGAGCTGGCAGCTAAATACACAGATGAATCTGAAACACTGTGGAAGTGGCAGATTCAATTATACACTCATTCACATTCCCCTGACAGAAACGAAGCAAATCCACAGAGACATTGGTTGGTGGGCAATTTATAAAAGCAGTTTTACAGATTTACATAAACCAAATGAATGTAAACAACTATCCTTCTCTTCTTATTTAAATGAATGAGTGATTTAAATGAAGGAGTGGTTGCTTTGGAACCAGACTGTAACTGAGAACATGGTAAAGCAGTGACAAAGTTGGGGAGGACTGGCAACAGATCATGTTGTTGTTGAAGAAAAGCGCCAATTAAAACATGTCTCACATCTTCATTCATTATAGAAATTAAAAACGGGTTTAATATCAGCTCCTGTGTGTCTAACAATAAGCAGCAAACCTAGATCAGAATGACAGCTATTCACTAAAGTAACATGGAAAACAGAATTTCCTTTTGCTATCAGGGCATAGATTTTGAACTTTTTGAAGAGATTAAAAGTAAATATCTCAAAAAGTTTCTTTTTTCAAAGCATGAAAGGAAAAAAATAGACATAGCTCCAACTCCAGCAATGTTCGAGTTTTCGAGGCAGCCAAATAACCCAAGCTCAAGCATGCCTATTCCTGCGTTCCTCTTAAACAACACTGCGGATTACATGTTAACAACCTGGTACAAGCACTGCCAAGCCTTTATCGCCACTACTACATGCCAGAGAAGCCACACCAGTACCTTCAAATGAGGATCAGTCTCCTCTTCCTGATTGGAGCTTGAAGGTGAGGGTGTGGCCGATTTACTTCCGGGAGGTGAGGGGGAACCATGAGGCACTGCACTCCGGCTGACCTGTGGGTTTAGCTGGGATAGTGCACTCATGGGGTTGGGCAGTATCGGAGGTGAGTTGTTTATCAGGGTGTGGTTACGGGCGGGGTCATAATGAGCGCCATCAGGATGCTGGTGATGGTGTTGTTGTTGGTGGTGGTGCAAAGCCATCTCCTGCATCTGGGGTGAGAGAAGAACACCAGCTTTACTATCTTCTCTATTTAAAACTCCTGACTGCCAATTAGCCAAATATGCAAATGTTTCGAAGTGGAGATGACATGTTCTAATTGGAGAAATTGTGTATACTGTATGTGTTGGATAAAATATAAATATAATACAATGAACTATGCGCAAAACGTTGGGATTGCTAGAGGGAGATGTCTTTTGGAAGAAAAAAGAGGTCTCACAGATAACATCAGGCTGAGAGGTTTTCTTTCTTCACTGTCTCACAAAATTGCAGCTTTTTAGCCAGATTACTTGATCTGAAATTGACTTCAACACTGAGGTTTGTGGAGGGTCTGAACTGAAAATTAGATGCATAATAAGTGAAACATCTAAACTAAAACTAATCAAAACAACTAAATGCAAGATTCAATCAAAGGGCATGCTTGTTCTCTAAATGCTAACGACTTCTACTGTTAACTACTCCGATACGAAAAACTAAAATGTACTGTCTTTGACATCCCTGACTGATCTGAAGCCTGGAAATTTTTGGGTTATTGTTTCCTGACATTTTTGACAGTTAGCAGAACCAGAAAATACTTTGAATACATGATTGCTGGGAGGGAGCCTGATGTTTGGTGAGAAAGCAGAAATTAAGCAAAATGTATACTTTAAGAAAGACTGAGAGCTCAAAGCAGCCATAATCCATCCATCCACTGATCCATCCATCCAGCCATAATTAAAAATTTTAAATCAATAAATTGATCACAGTTATAAAGCTACAAAGAATGCCAGCAAACCCTGTAGTTCGCCTGTGAGACTTACAGAGTGTTGAGCATCTTTTGAGCTCCACATTTTTATGGGGTTTAATGTTGTTTACAGCCACAGCAAACAAAATCAGCAACACTGCTCTAAAATCAGCTGCACACTACCTGTGTCAGACACACAAAGGTAGAGACTCCAAATAAGTGTGTGTGTTAGTGATTATATGTCTGTAGTATGTTCTGCTACTCAGCTGGCCAAAAACACACAGAGTGCATGTTATAATTTAATAAGGAGAAAATCAACTTTACAAGTTAGCACCTTTTTTTTAACTGCATCCAAGCTTTTTGCATGTAAAAGCCACTCAGTAAACTGTATCCCAAAGCAATTTTGCACTGTTTAACCATTCATCCATATAACACACAGGCTTATCAGTGAAATCAGATTTCAATAGGTCCCTCTATTACAGCTGAAAGTACAATTTATGGTTCCTATTGACTGCTACAGGCACCGAGTGCAGGCCCCTTGGACACAGTAGCCTGTGTAGTATTGAGGTTAAGATTTCCTCATTTACTGCTTCTGAATTTTTTTTTTCTTAGTATTTGAAAAGCCAGATGTCTCAGCAACTGGTCAAGCAATCACCGAGTCAGTGGTATGAATGAACTGAGATGTTATGGTCATTGTGCTGTAAAAAGGAAAAGAAAATGTATTGCCAACACTTCTATAAGCACAAGCAGAAAAAACAGTTGTAAACTGCTGGGAATGTCCCAGGAAAATATACTTTAGTGGTTACAGAATCAGGCTCATAAAGTTCTGTTCTTAGCCATCTAATAAGATCATCAACAGCAACGACATCAAAAGCTTTATTTCAAGATTCATCAGAACAGAACATGAACACAGACCAAAGGATGCTTTTAATGCTGGCATAAATGGGAATGTTTGGGAATTTACAGATCAGAAAGTGATGAACTAGCATTTGTTAGCTCTTTTAAACATTTATGAGTTAAATAATACATTACACATTAGTGCAGTGCTAAAAAGATCAAATTTAAAGGGCTCGAGCATATGAGGTCTTGATAAACATGAGTAGAGGTTCAGAGATGAAGGCTCAGCACTCTAATCATAATTGGTCCCAGTAGATTGGTAGAATAAAAATGCACAACAAAGTAATGTTGTGAGCAGCTCTGGCCTGCTTTGAAAACTCGTAATATTCACACGACATTAGATTCTGTGTTTGCCTCAGCAGCTGCTCACAAAAGCCAGCAGTGAACAAAGACATTCGTTTTGCATTTCAAATAACCAAGTTCAAACCTCCCCCATCCATGACAATCTCCAACTTCCAATCATAATTCAAAACACCATCTCTACACTTCTTAAAACATGAGGAAATAGCTCCAGCAAAATAAGTAGTCAGACAAAAAAAGGAAGGAGGAAGGAAAATGGAGTAAAACGAAGGAAACAGAAATCCATTAATTTTCCATTTTCCATGGACTTGCTCTTTAAGGGTCCTCACAAACCAAGAAGCACTGAAAAACCAATTAATCAAACATGAATGGCCTATCATAGCTATAGCAGATGCATTTCCATAGCAACAGCCTCCAGGCAAAATTGTCACCCTTTAATCTGAGTCACACCATGTTTAATGTAAACAAGAAGGAGACATGCAGAGCAGCGAAGTTCACAGGGGGAAGACGCCACAGCGTCGTGAATATTTGGCCAGCCCCACAACAGTAGAGACAATAGATAAATAAATAAGCAGGATTTACAGACACGCATGCATTGATTACTAGGGATAGTAAAGTTAGTTGCAATGTTTCTTCCGTTACTATAGATAAGAACAAACCAACAAACAAAAAAAATAAAAAAATGCAAAAAAAACACCAAAACACTGACTCTACTTGCTATTTGTTTATTTAATGGGTATTTATTTATGTTTGCTCTCATATTTCATGAACCCCATTTTCATTAAAGCTGCATGTTCCGTTCGAGCTAATGAAGCAGCAAGTCATCAGGAAGCACAGAAACGCCAAAACTATTCCACTCTTTGTGAAGATAATAACACAAGATGTTCTATATAAGGACGAAATTGTCCCATTCCAAAGTATGAAAGACTGACTTATCTTCTTATAGTTACTAAAACCAGATATAACAGATCCTGAACTCATTACTCAAGACACCCCCACTGTGATAATTTAATTGTAATTTCAACATCCTGTTTGAAATAGTCTCAGAGTGCGTTTAGTTTGGCTTTCACCTGTGTGAGACAGAAAGACCAAGAAGTTATCACATAGCGCCATCAAGCTAGAGCCAAATAAAGCTAGTGGCAGACGGCTGTATAAATATTATGAAAGAATCTGACAAAGGTTGCTGGTTGCCATAGGTACTGTATGCTAATTCTTATTGGTATCATCCAAGAGGCTAGAAAGAGGTGGGAGTGCACAGTGAGTAACAGGATTTAGTTGGTCAGTGCTCTTTGCAGTTAGCATGTAACACATACTGACTTTCCATGGAGTCTTGACATTAAGAGCACTGGCTTTATAATCTGTGACACAACATAAAAATCATGTTATCATTTTGAGTGAGTAAATCTGATAACTCATCTAAAATTTTGAACGTTTTTTTTAATACTTTTACAGTGTCGGATTCCTGCTCTCTGCTGGGTATTGCTGTATCTGTGCTTAACCTTCAGAAATGTAGCTGTTTTCTGTACAACACCAAGGAAATACGCCGCGGTAAAGCTAAAAAGAGAAAACATGAGAAAAAGTACAGAAAATATAAGAGAAAAAAGCCACACGACCTAAGTAGTAAAATCAAAGTTAGCAAAGTTAGCGAGGGGACAGTTAGGTATTGCTTTTTGGTGATGAGCAGCCAGGCAGACCTAAACTGTGATGTAAAGCCAGGAAACTCTGTGTGAACGTGTTCCTCTGCCATCGTTACGCCTGTCGTGTTTGTATTCACATCTTGTACATCATAGTCAAATGGGAGTCAAATAACAAAGGCTTTCCAATTATGTGTAGCACATTGTGTGCGAGATGGAATATCACAAAGCCATTGTTCCCCTGCTCCTGCTGACCTTACCTTTGAAATGGTTTCACGGCTGCTCCAATTGCCTGCACCATTTGATTTAGCTAAGGGGATTTGACCACCAGCACAGAGATGAGAGAAGGGGAGAAGAGAGTCCTATACACAGCTACAAGGAGAAAAAGGAGAGATGCGCACCAGAGGCGAGTAAAACAGCTAACCTTGCTCTGTCCTTTTGATGATTATACCAGAGTGGCATCTGTTTCATCATTTAAATAAGCTTGTTGATTGCTATGCATGCTTTATTACTGTAGCTTCATAATAAACCCATCTGTGGATGCTATAGGATCAATAAATTGTCATGTTTTAACTTGTTAGCGCCATCTAAAATAAATCTGTCAGTTTTTAATTAAGTACTTTGTGTAGAGCTGGAGTCAATTCACTTTTAGTTGACTAGCTTCAAATTGTAAAGGAAAACCAAAAGTTAATTAAACGATGGGGCATTTTGTTTTCTCAATGCTACACGATATCTGTCCAATTTAGGTTTCAAATTCTTTCTCACTCCCGCCCCGCCCTGTTTCGATATTCACTGATCGATGCCCGTGTGAGTCCCGAGACTTGTCTTTCCTCACTCCCTGCTTGACTGGAGCCATCTTGTTTAGAGTGATGGCTCACTCACACAGGTTCACGGCTGCTATTGTAAAATCAGCCAGCGTTTAATTGAAACAAATGACTATAATAATAGAACATTATCCCTGCAGGCACCCAGCCATGACAGCTTTAATTAGAGGCGCGTTCAAGAATGATCCTTCAAAAGCACAGCCGCCGCGCAACAAGGTGGTAAACACGCCTTTAGGTGGGGGAGCCAACCCTGGGTCTCTCAGCCCTCAAAGCTACTTCTCATTCACCCCGAGGGCAAAGCGCTAACAACTCTGTTCCTCAAAGAGCCGTCGAGCCTCCCGCCCCTCCCACCTCCTCCTCACTCCATCCCTCTGTCTCTCTCCCTTCATCCATGTCTTTGGTTTATCAAGCTTATATATACCCAAGAGGGTCATTTACACAAGCTGAGAAGAAGAGAGTGGATTCATGAATCATACTCTACTTAACTATAAAGGCAGAGGCAAAATGCTGTATCTGCCGTCTTGTGACACCAGACAGATGCTAAGTACAGAGGCATGATGGGCAATAGATGCCAGGATGTTTTAGAAGGGGAATCAGTGTTGTTGTAAGAAATTGTTTTGAAAGTTGTCAAGACTACATTTTATTATCTATATTACGCCATAAGGCAACGTGGCTTTGATTTAATGTAATGTGTGATGCCCTGTTTCAGGTACAGTACCAGCCAACTGTATTTACTAACACACTATTAAAACCTCATTTTATTTATTAGCTTGGCAACAGCACCATGTTGCCAAAACAAGACACTTTAAGGTCACTTTCAATCGTTCCAATTACATGCTAGTCAAAAGGAAAAATATCAAACACTTGCTCTTGCACCTCCCGTGCTGAACTGTGATCCTGTAATTAATCTGGCAGAAAAACAGCAATACCTCACAAACCAGCAGTATAAGGGAATAATTACGAGTTTTAGCACGTACTTTATGAGAGAGAAAAAGCAGTTTACTCAAAGAATGCCTAAAGTAGCTGCAGTGTTGAAATGGAATTTGCCACTATAAATCCCAAAGCCAAAAACAGTCTATACCAACACATAAAATGCAGGAAGGACTTTTAAACGCACAAAAATGAGAATTAAAGTAATAAAAAAGTAAACAAGGATATTAATAATAATGATGTAATTAAAGTTCACCTTGAAGCATTTTCACTGGTGGCTGACTGTTGCTTTGAAAAGTACAGTAGCACCGTGAACATCTCTCAGGGTGAATCAGTAGCAGCAAAAAGGCAGTGGTTGATTTGCAGATAGTAATGTCATGATGTCCCCCTCGGCACCAGCCTCCATGTTCCTCATTACTGCTAATGTTAGAACCTCCTTTGCTTCTTTCTCTCCTCTTTTTCTCTCTGCGTCTCTGCCTCTTTCCTCCCCTCCAGTTCTCTTTCTAGTTCCTTATGTTTTTTTTTCTTTAAATATTCTGTCTCTCTTGTTCTTTCTCACAGTCCCTTTTTCTCCTTTCCTAGCTCTCTCTCAGCCCGGGCGTGTCTCTGAGCTCACCTCACAAAGCACGGCGTCAGAGAATCAGAGCCTTGCCTGACATGACATGCAGGAGACGGTTGTGAGGAGCGGTAGGGACACACACTCTTGACAGCAGAAGGCAAGGCTCCTCTGCTCCCACTAATGAGACTCCTGACTGCCGTGTCAAATGCACTTTGTGTGCATGTGTGTGGGTGCGCCCATACTTGCACAACAAAAAAATTCAGCATGCAGAAATAATGAACACAGAAACAACAAAAACCATGCAATTCTTAAAGAAAAATATTGTGCTGTGTGCATCATGCAAGTCTAGGTCAGGCCAAGGTTATAGATGTGTGCAAAATCCTCTTGCCCAGAGACTTTCACACATGTCTGATCTTCACCTCATCCTCAAGTTTTAAACATTATGGCAACAGATTACAAAACTTCTTTTTTTATAGTGATTGCACAATAGGAGGAAGGTGTCTCTTGCTTAAGAACAGCTCAGAATACATGTCTGGTATTAGAAAGGAAGGCAAACACAAGAGCAACTAGCTTGCTACAGCACTGTAATCACTGTGAATCAAGCCACACTTATAGACATTAACAGAAAGAGTGGCAGTATTGCGTTGAACTAGTGGCCGGTGACACAGCAGAGGAGGCGTCCGAGCATGAGATGACATGGGATAGTTCTCCACTGCCGCCACAGCTGAATATTCCTGGTGGTGAAAGCAGAATGGGCTGATGGATTGTTGAGATAGGGCATAGTGCAATATGGGCATGATTTCATGGCATGATAAATCTCAGCAGGGGCGCGTGGCTAAGTGTAATATGAAATCCCTTATCTTTGGATCTGCTTCATAACACTAGATATGTGCTGCAGCTGAATCTGCGTTTGTTTCTTTAGCTTCTGTTCTTTGCTTGAACGCTGTGGTTTATCAAATCTATAAGAGGAGGACAATGACAACAACATGTGTGCGATAACAGATATTTCACTCTGATGTTTTTGAAATATGATGTGATGAATTATCTAAATTGAAAATTGCCACTGCAACGATCTTCTGTTACCTGTGATCAGGGTGATAAGTATTATTAGAACGGGTTTTACATGGCACTTAACAGAAGCTGGTCTGTGTTCGTGCAAAACAAGTTTAAATTACATATGCAATACAAATGAAATGCAATTTGTCCCACATAGCTGATCTTTTTAAAGTCCAGTGACTGTGTTATTTGACACCATCCCTTTAGAATTTTTCATTAAAAAGACAGAAATGAAGTCAAATCTTATCCTCCTCTTAGCTTAATCTGGCAGGTTAATTGACATCATCGGGGTAGAGAAAAAAGATGAGCTGCCATTCTGGGCTGCAACAAAAATCCCTCTAAAACGGTGAAATTGGAAAATAACCTATATTTCTTTTAGGATATTTCTTAATATACAACTACAGTTTCATATCACATTGCCAGAGAAATAAGGCACTTTCTCCCAAGAGATGAGAAAAGAATTGAATTTTTCCTTATCGGTCATCTATTTTTCCACAGAATGCTATTACTTGCTGCCTGCCGTTGCTAAGCAACAGGAAATATTAATAGGACCTTTTATTAGCTAGGCTTTACCCGTGGAGTACTAAAATGAGGAAGTGGAAAACATGAATGTGTTACATAAATCTTTGAACCTTTCAGGGTTTGCACAAGTCTCTGTTTGTCCAGTGATTTATGGCTGTGATGGTTCATTTATGGGAGAGGGAGGTGTGAAATGCCAAAATGGAACATTAGCCTAAGGGACAATTTGAAAATAAATAATCACAAAAAAGTGTGTGTGTGTGTGTGTG
>NW_005187497.1:712965-740149 GCF_000239375.1 Pundamilia nyererei
GGGGGGGGGGGAGCAGTTGAAAGAACAGCCCTCCCTTTTCCTGTAGACTTCAAGGGGCCATCAAACAAGCAAGTGATTTTTGTTCCACTCGTGGCATTGATCATTCAAAATCATCTGTGCCTGAATCAACATTGGAATAACTAATACAAGTCCCATTCAATAACTGAGCTTGTTGAACTGTGGTGAAAAGCGACAGACGTTCCATCATTTTCTGCAGACGCTCTAATCCCTTTAAAAAATGACTTAAAATGAAGGTCTTTCAAAGGAGAAATAGGTTTTCTTCATCTGAATAAAAAGTATAGAATCGAGCAAAGCCCCAGAGAGCCGAAAGTGTTTAAAGGCACGTCGGAAAAAAACACACGAGACAATTTTAAAGTCCATATGGAAAAAGTGTAAACACATTTAACTATAATCTTTCTCAGAAGGCTGGTTGATATAGTTTTTATTCTTTAAACTTAAAATGCGGACCATGATTTTCTCTATAAATGCATCGCCATATCTCTAATCCACTTTTTTTCTGTTTCATGTTTATACAAAAACCAGCAGGTATACAGTATGCGATAATACGTTTGCTGAGACCCTCCATCAGAGAGAGAAAACATTAAAACACACCTCTGCTCTCTTATCATTAATTCATCCCAGCTTGTCTGTGACAAGTTCAGTTGACATTGCAGCTCATATTTCTTTCACGCAGGCTTGGAGCGCGAGCACCTGCCAGGAGCACTTAATACCTCGTGAGAAAAAAGAAAGAAAGAAAAAGAGCAAGCTTCCAACCAACTTAACGTGACAATCAAGATGGGATTAATACTTGATAATTAACCTCAACAAATGAAGATAAAGAGCTTGTGAGGAAAATCTTACATTGAAATTTTGTAACAAAAGAAATTAGAGGATGGAATTTGAATATGAATGCAGCAGGCAGATCTTTAGAGCGCCACAGCCCTCATTACAAATAAACTGACCCTCATTCAAGCAGATTCACATCGTGTATTCTGAGAAAAGAAAAAAAAGGGGGGGAGATAATACCTGGATGTTTGATGAAACTAAGGCTGCTCGTGCATATAGATCTCTCAGCTAATACTTAGCTGTTATGCATAACATCTCCTGGCTGATTATACATTCATCATCTGTTACATATTCAAAACATCACACTTGAGCCAGTTTGATGATGGCTAATACTGCATGCACAATTGAGGAACATGAAAAAAGGATAATTTATTCCAGTTGCTGGCAACTGGGGACCATTATAAATATATCATAATTGAATATGAAGCTGTCCTGTTTAAACATATTGCAGATACAGTGGTCACAGCACAGGCAAAAGGTGGATATAAAATATATGTATAGTTTAGTGTAAAGAGAGATGTAACAGAAAACAATGAGGCCAGAAATCAGCAGCAACAGAGATGTGTATCATTCTGGGCTGTATTGATAGGATCAATGCAACCTGAGCAAGGCTATTAAATGTCTAATGTGTTTTGGAACTTGTAGATGCTATGACAGTGGGGGCATTAACAGAGAGAGCACCACAGACAGGGAGAGAGGGGAGAGAGAATGAGGGAAAGTGGTGAGGTGGGGGGCTGGGAGGGAATGGGGGGGCTGCCAAGTGCATCAAAACATCGAGAAAAGAGCTCTTTGAAAGATATCAGGTTTGACCAGGAGGAGCTTCAGACACAATAACCATCATCCAAAAGAGAAAGGAAAGAAAAAGAAAAAAAATTGAATTGAAAATGGCCTCCTTACAAAATCAGGAAAGTGCAATCAGTTTTGCTTTAGAGGGTTTTGAGAGGCAGCAAAGTGGAGAAAATGAATAAATACCCTTGTTACTTTTATCAAATTAATACAGAGATTAGAAGTGAGTGATCAATCAACTAAATGCTGTCTGCATAGGCAAACTCTAAGGTTATGAGCACACTAACATATTCTTTGTATTTGCAGTCTTTTAACCTCTGGAGATGGAAAAACTCTGAACTGACAAAGATTTAAGTTCCTCTAACGACCACTTAACTGCATTTAAAACCATGTTTACAGCCTGTTAAATGAAAAAGAAAGAAAGTTGCTTTATACCTTATTTCTTTGGATACTGACATAGATCAAAAGTTGGGGTGTGTCCGCCCTGATTGACAGCTAGCTTTGAACACTGCCCATACAGCCCATCCAAGAATCTGTGCTCATTTTAATGTTTTAATGTTTGCACACAGACCACCTAGCTCTGGTCTGCATGCTAGAGCTAGCTTAATAACTACCTTGCTAATGTTAGCTGATAGCTTAGTACTCACTGGTCTCATCCATTTATGGTCAGTTCTGGGCCCCAAAACGCAACACGCTTCCACCAAGCCAGCCAAAAATGCTAAAATGAATAAATGAATAAAAATAATGGGAATAACTGAGAAAGTTTTTTTTTAAAGTAATCACAAGTAATCTCTAGCAGGCAAATGCGTATTAACTGGCTGCTTGTCCAACAAATTAACCTCTAAATCAACTATTTTGTCATGTTTTGATATTTACTAAAGACTACAGTGCCCAGCTGTTTCATAAATGTACTTTCCAAATAAATTAAGCTTGACGTTTGTTACATATTTTCAAAGATTTACATCTTTAACAGGAGGAAAGAAAAATGAAATCCCAAAAGCACCAAGCGTTAGATACACACACCCTTAATTTGTGTATTTTAATGCAATTTACTGTCAATAAAGAAAATGCAATAAACCTTCAGTCTTGTTCTGTATTATTCATGCTTTGGCATATGTGCAATCAATCATGTTTTATAAATTTTTAAGATCCATGGCCACAGTTAAATCTGCCTGATTTAAACACTCTTTAGCCCCGCAGTTCACCCTTTCACAACAAACAAAACACGCCCTCTCTGTTCTCTTCAACAGCTATGATCATCTGTTGCTGCGATGCTGCTTGAGTCTAAATCCTTTTTGTTATATAATTGCCCTATTTATTTCATGTTTATATTGTTGCACCTGCATTGGAGTACTTTCAAATGTCCTCATACTTGAATCACACAGGCACAAATTTAAAAACCAGAGGCTCTCAGCCTTTTGTTGAGACAGAATAACCCCATTTCACTCAACTGAATTATCTTTAAAATATCTAATAATGAAATCCTGGAGGTACAAAAACTGGACGTATACGCTCATTTTGAATAAGAGTTACTTTTTTCTTCTAGCGTTCCTCCCCACAATGCCCTGCTCTCTCTTTCTCCCTCTCTCCATCTCTCTCTCTCTCTCACTCTATCCTCACCCCTCCTTTCTTCATTCAACTCTATTGCACTCTTTTCATTGCCCAGCTCACGTATTGAATCTGCCTGATGAAAACAGATCTCACTGCAGCACCACAATAGAATGGCTGATGCAGGAAAGATGAACCCTAATGGATTTTTTTTTCAATGTGCTCAAGATTGAATATAAGGCCTGACCTCCAGATGTAGTGGATCCATTTCAACAGCAGATATATTGTTTATAGTAAAGACACAAAAACGCACAGACACACTTGGACACACACACGTTGTTCAATGCGAGCAGACACAGCTGCACTGTACATTGTGTTTTTTAGCTACCAAAAATAGATTAAAATTCGAATGAACCTGTATTATTTATCTACCCATGTCAAGTGAGATATTCATAATGATAGCAACTCATGTTTGAACTGCAGAGTTTGCTTAATTACTCTGCTCAACAGACTGTGTCAAGGTGAGGCACCAATTTAATAGACACTCCGTTCTCAGCACAAATGAACCTCTGCTACGGTTTGGTAGTTTTGCCAGCCTGACTATTTGATTAAAAAAATTCAGAGTTCACTTTATATGCTGCTTTTTTGAAGTGAAGTTGAAGCAGAGCTCTGAAAAGATCCCCAAATGTATTCAAGAGCTCTTTTATAAAAAGTCAGAAGTAGCAAGATTTGGGAGTTTACTTGCAAAAGATCACAGATCATTTTAACTGTGGTGTAATATCTCTTAACCTGTTTCCTGATTAGTGTGCTTATGTGTTAAAGCACACAAAATTTGAATTAAATTCATGTAACATAGAACATTTACAAAATGTGCTGAAAATAATTTTCATCTCTGTTTTCAAAACCAGTGCTATCAGATTCCCTAGCGGTTACCAGGAGCTGCATTACATGTGCTTTAAACACAAGTTCATCATGTGTGAGTTGAACATTTAAAATCTCATGCATTTTTATCACCCAGCCTGCTGTATTCAATCTATTAAAACCACAGAGTGTGGCCCTCTGTAGCAGTAACAAATATCCTGACTGCAGAGGGAAAGACTGGCCAATCAACCAATGTCTCCGCAGTAAAGGTCATGACCAAAATGTGAAATGAATATGAAGATAAATGACATATGAATCCAATACCTTGTGGGAGTATTCCAGCATTAAAGTATATATAATGCAAAGAATGTTTAGATCTTTACTGGGAAATATTTTGATTGCTGCTTGTCTTCTGTTTATCACGAACGTTACACGATATGCCTGACCTTGATATTCATATGTATAACATATATCTTTATTGTGTAGAATAACTAAAAGATACTGAGACATGGCCAGAGACAAAACACACTGCTGATGTTTGTACTTGATGATACCGTGAAAGAGCAAGAAGAAAACATCTCCTTTTCTAGAACAGCACAGCTGTATGCGTTACTATTTCTGCATTGTTTTATAATACAAGTCAGTATCAATAAAGCTATGAATGTTTAAAGTTACTGGCTTTCCAGTCATCGTCTGTTACACAAGAAAATCGTACGTTAACACTATTAACCATTTCTGTTCTTTCTTTGGGACCTACAATCAAAACATCAGCCATCTTTCCATATATACGGGACATTTTTATCTTTATTAATATATACATTAATTTGAACTTCAAAGTTTCAAATTCAAGCTATATTACACATTTAGGGCACTGTGCATGGTATACTGCTAAACTGCTAAATAGATTATTTGCTTAATGCAGTCTACTCATATGTTTGATGCATAAGCTTTGCAGAGCTCATTTGTTGTGATAGTAACCTGCTCTATTTCCAACAGTTCTCATGAATGCAATTATGGTTTGGAGATGCTAATTTGTAGAGGAGCAGTTCTGTGTGGAGCTGAGGGAGTAATCAGCACGTATTCATGTTTGAAGGCCTGACAGATTGACCGATGCCTGCTGTCGAGGCAGATATGATGCTGATGGATTTACCCACAATCCTTTTCTCCATGCATTAGAGCTGACATGGCAACTGCTGAACAATCATTCAGTTCCCTACTTAGCCCCATTTACTGTGCCTTGAAAACGACATTTTCCCTTGGTACAAGGCTAAGATATTGAAATTATTTTTCATGCTTAAAATACACAAAATGCTTTAAAATGACAAAAAAAGTTTGCTCCATCATCATTTCATCCTATGTGTTGACATTGCTTGCTTCATAATTTGCATTTCTTCTTTTAGGCATGAGCCAGAACAAGTTAAGTTTAAGATTAAGACCAACACTCATCACTCCCAAGTATTAAATATTTTTCTTACTGTGATTAAATGTGCGCTACTCACCGAGGGCATTTGGCTGGATACGAGGTGACTGTCCTGTCCCAGCATGTTCGACATCATAAGTGTGGGCAGCTCTGGGTAGGAATACGGGTTGATGAGCCCATTGTGTGACAACGAGTGACCGAGGTAGCCTGTAGACTCGTGCTCCATCAGGTGAAGAAGAGGAGGTTCGGGGTGGTTAGGTGGAGTGATAGGTGGGATCTCATAGTCTTCGTCCCCGGCTCCATTTCCACTTGAAGTGCCGCCACCTCCTCCTCCTCCCCCACTGCCACCTGTCTGACCTGTGTAGCTCTGTGGTGGGACAGACAGAAAAAGAAATAAAGTGAAATACACTGTTTTCATTAAGCAGAAACTGAAAATCAATCCAATTTAAGTCCCTGTGACTATTACACACAGGCTGCAAATGTAGAAATATACAGTGTTTTATAGTTTTTCTACAGTAGACAATGCAAAGTGGAAATGGCTACTTGAGCTGTCAGGAGTGGTGAATGCCCCGCCCAGCAAACACTTCCATAAATGTAAACTCGCAGCTAAATCATTAATGTCACAAAGCAGGTGCGTTGCAAGATAAATTGCTCTATGCAAGGTTGGACATACGTGTCTCTGCAACTACAGGGTATGGGCAAGTCAACTACAATTCTCTACTCACATATTAGAGAAAATCATACTATTGCAAAATTTACAAATAAATCTAATGGTTCCCAAACAGGGAACTAAAGAAAAACAATCTGTTTTTGAGTAGATTGCATTCATTTCCAACAAACAGAAGGACATTTTTTCCAGAAGTTACATGAAAAGAATATATATGTGTGTGTGTGTGTGTACTTGCATATGCTAAACATTATGATTACAAGCATTAACTTTATTGTGTTATTTTATTTTGTCAAGCTAGAAATTCCACAAAGGCTCTTCTGATCTGTCATTTTACTACATTAGGTATAATTTTCCTTCAAATGTTAAACGACTCATTTTGGAACAAAAAACAAAACAATGCTCAGCGATCAGTAATATAGCAGACCAACAGTCTCTATTCGCATGCTGTCTCTCTAACACAGTAAGTCCAATCAGATCAGGGTTCTGCACAGAGCAAGAAGAAAAGAAAAATAGCAGGGAAATTCAACGGGGAATGAAAAGCAATTTTGTCTGAGACGATCCAACTTGACTCCCATTGTAATGACTGAGTCAAATTAATCATCACAAATAATATTCTGGTGTCAGCCATTCAAGGGTTTTTTAATAGAATTTTTATGATTCATGTCTAGCAGTATACATCAAACAGTCAGTTCTGCAACATTTCTGAAATCAATTCAATATCATCTTTGTGTAGGCTGTCATCCTCGGCAGCAGAGCGGTCATTTATCTCTCAAACAGATACTTTTAGAAAATAAGGGGCATGTGGAGATGGAAGCAAGAAGAAAGGATACGGGGCGCTTTTTTTCTTGTTTTTCTCTCAACCCTGTTTTAGTATCAAGGTAAGTGCAATGGCCTATTTTGTAATTTTTGAGCACATCAATTACAGATAAAGTAGTATGAATAAGCATTTTACATCCTTGGAATGAAAAAACCCAAGACAGTTTTTCTATTTAAATCCCACGTGCAGCAACGAGTGCAAAGCCACATAAGATAAATTTAATTTTGCAACAATAAGAATGTCAATAAGAAAAGTCTAAAGCACACATCTTAAGCGTAATGGCAAAAACAGGAGGTTTTCACTGTTGAATCAAGAGTATAGAGACACACTTAGAATTAATCCTCTTTCTTTTTTCTCTCTTTCTTTTCATTTGGCGTAACATTTAGTAAACGATTGCCTCAATTTGATTTACTTTGTCCTGACATAGCCTGCAAGCAAGTTGATATTCATTTTCTGGACTGTCCTTTGAAGACAGATGTTTTTGTAAACCTTTGGGGATAGTGTTATTGTTTGGTCTAATGGACAAGAAAATGAACATTTCCTGAGATTCAATTTCCCTCATAATTGTTGGAAGGAAACTAAATTGTCTGTTGTAAACATTGGAGCTATTGTGTGAAGTGAGTCCCTGTGCGAGTCCCTCTGAGCCACTATGTGCTTCACTCTGACTGTAGTAGACTATGTAATCTAAAGACCACCATGCTTAGTCATCATGTAGCGTGTTTATCAATCTTTTGTTTTCTCAGTAAATTAATCTACATCCAAGCTACAGAAACACTTTTCTGGTCACATCTATTGCCTTTGATTGTGCAGAGGGACAAGGACAGAAGATGTGTCATGTGTTGGATTGCTATGAAGGCTCATCCAGTGCCCTTGATGATAAAATGTAAATACCAAGGACATTCCCAGTTGGATTGTGGCAAGATAAATTATTCATATGCCTCTATTCAGAATGAGATTGCATGTACAGAGCCACATGTACACTGTGGCTAATGTATACTCTTTTCTTCTTTGAAAGTAAAATCCAAACCAAGGCAATGTATATGATGGATCGTATAGACCAGCATGTGTCCTGGTATGGAAGTAGCTTTTCAAACATACAGCCCCTGTTTTTTTCCCTTTTTTCCTCTGAGGTACTCATCATTGGTTTACTTTCAATAGTCGGGGCTGTTCTCCTTCAAAAAGCAGCAGATTCTATTTTCAACACTCTGTTTTTCACCATGCTTTATTTTCCTCATCTGATCAATGCGGTACACTATAGGGAACATTATTTCCAATACACAGTATGTTGTCTTCAGTGCGAGCGAATGCAATCTGTAACATTTTAATTAAGAGACAGATCTCTCGACTGTAAGTGTTACATACCAGCACACCTTTCATTTGAAAGAAACAGATGAATAGACAGTTGGTCTGGGACTGAGAGAGAAAATAACATTGATTGGGGAGCTTTCCAGCTTGTCTTTTATTTGGCACAGATCTCTCCCTCCCTCTGTAACACTGCCTGAGTATTCAAGGCCTTCTGGAGATGATATTGACTGTGGCTAATGGCTCATTATCTCTATATTCTTCTACTTATTAGATTATTGTTATGATGCCTGTAGAAATCAGGATTTGGGACATTGCCCATTTAATATTAAATTGCACATCCATTTTAAAATTCTCATCTGTCAATTGCAATTCATATGTTCGGTTAAAAGCTACTTACCTTTTTCAACATTACATAGCATAATGTTGGACCTCCTGGCATAATGTTGCTCTGGCATAAAATTATCAGGCTATTAAGCAGCAACTGACAGATAATAAACTACTGTTTATTTTGATAACTAACTAATTGTCCTCTTTCAGTGACAACTCTAAATATTCTTTTTTTTAGCATTTTAAATCTGACACATAATGACAAGATAATAATATCATTAAACATTATTTTCAGCTGTACTCACAATATTTGCTTTTTTTAGCTTCGTCTTGAAATCAAAGGAATTTCATGACGCAAACATTATTTTGACAGGTGGGCCACAGACTGGGAATATCTCCACTAGCATGACATCAAGTGACACAGTAAGTGCTGTGTTTTCAGACCGGATCCTTGCGTTCCACATGGACGAAAGAGTCCGGTGTCCTCCCAAGTCAACGTCTGTTTCGCAAAGAAGGTGGGACCGACGGCTCAGAGACAGACGATGACATATCTGTCTCGCCGCTAATATGGACTTATCTGCTTATTGAAGAGCTTTGTCAAAGCAGTGATTTATGCTTGAAATACCCATACATCACCGCTTCCATCACCTCTGGCACTCTTCGTTCTGACACCTTCCCAAAATTCACCGTGCAGCACTCTGCAAGCCAAGTCAGGCCTTGTTATCTCTCACTCCATGCAGTCCGGTTTATGAAGAAAACAGTGGATTTATCTTTGGGATGAATTTAAGAGCATCAACTTTTTTAGTCCCTCTGTCACTGCTCTCGCAAAAGGAGGCTTATACTGTATATTCAAAAATGATCCTGTTTACTAGTGTACACAAAGCTCTTGTTTTAATGTAATACAGCAAAGGCAAATAATGCTTGTCTGACAACAGAGATCAGTTATTTTCAAACACATAATCTAAGAGCCGTGAACTCTTGGCTTGCTGTTGTTGATGCCCTTTCTTGTTTCTCTTAGCGTCTTCTTTAATCTATCCATCTCTTTCCTTCAACTCAGGCTTAATTAAAGCCATAGCTGTTCCTCTGCTACTATATCTTACAAGAGTGGGAATGGAAATGGGCAGGAGATCCAGTTACAGCCACCCTACACCTTCACTTTCCTCTTCCTCTCTTGGCTTGCCCATTCAGCTCTGTCCCTTGTGAAGCCCCAATAGTTCTGGCCCTATTCCACGTTCCTTAGACCCCGATCAGCCCCCTTCCTATCCATCCCTCTGTCATCTCATCTCCCTCTAAAACAGCCCAGCTGCTTTATTTATCTGTCAGTATTTTACTGTTCAGAAATCATAACAGGAACTCTGGGGACTGAGATGCTGTACTTGGGATGTGTTCAGTGAATGAGTGGCACAGGAGGGTGAGGAGAGAGGAAATAAACCCTTTCAAAGACATAAACCCCACAGAGAAACAAATGGGAAGAAAGGAAAATATGGAGAGAATAATTAAGGTGAGCACCAACTGTCTAAAGTCAAAAGATGCAGATGGCCCTATTCACCCCAGACCCTGAGCTGATTACTAACTAACCTACCACTGACTCAAACCAGCCTTTCTAATTGCACGTGTTTCTCCCCTTTCCTTTTAAGTTTCCCTTTTTCTTCCTTCATATATCCTGTTCCAAGTGCCCGTCTCACTTGTCAGTCAAGGTCAGGAGGTCATCCTCATCTGATCGCGTGTCAGAACAGATTAGAATCAGAGCTTTTGTGTCATGTCATATTTCATTATGCATTTGACTCATCTCGCAGGTCAAGAGGTCGCTCTGATTTGATTGGATGACAGAAATGATATAATTTGTGTTTAACCCTAGGCTGTATGAGGCTCTGAGTGGTGTACTAATGCATTTTGCAAAGATGGGGCAGACCCTCTCCACAAGCGACTAATTTGAAGTGGCACGCCGCAGAGTTGAAGGAGAGCCAGCGCTACTGCACAACATGCTGAGGTTATAAGGGAGGCTTTATCAAATAACAAACACAACCTCCCTTGTACCTCTGTTTCTTTCTGTTTCTCATATGCTTTCTTTTTATCCTGCAAACGGATGGAAGTGCCGAGTAACTAACTGCCCTCTGAGGCTAATATTTTTTTGGGGGGTTGTTCCATATTCATTTGGTCCAATAAAAATGTGCTACTGAACTTCCTTGCTCTTGCTGTCTCTATTTCTTCTTCACTATCAAAAAACACTTAATATTGGCAAAAGAGATAACTAATGGAGAAGCACTGTCAACTATAAGAACCACATAATTGCTGCTGAACTTTCAATTGACACACAACAATAAAATCTTTCTTAAATAGCTGTCAAACATGATAAAATAGAAAAGTGATGTTAGTTTCAAATTGAGTTGTTTGCTGATATTTCTTTTGAAAATATCTGTATTTGCTGTTGGAAACACAGAAAGAGTTCAGGACCCTGTTGTGGTAATGACATGCAGATGCCATACAGTGAAAACTGTGATCCCCAGTAATGCAGCTGGAAAAAATAAACCATGGTTGCACAAGATAGCTCAGGTTTCCCAATAGTCATCTAGAGTGATGCTGATGTTGATACTGGTGTGTGTGGGTGGAGAAGAGGGCTGGAGAGAGCGAGAGGAGAAAGGATGAACCGGAGAGGAAGAAGCAGAAAATCAAGCTGCATGGGGAAAGAGATGAATCCCACTTTTCAAATTAGAATCCCAAACAAACTTATTGTGTGACAGTGTGAATTTAGAATTACAATGTTATACTGACACACATACAGTATTATTTCCAGAGTCCCTCTGTCGCTTCAAGTTGGGAGCAGCCATGTCTCGTAAACACCCGAGCCTTTTCAGCTTTTCTCATTGGCACACCACCGCCTGTTCAACAACACTTAACAACAGCTACAGGTATTGCTGAGTTACAACTACGTCAAAGAAAGCAGAGAGACTCGACAAGGCCCAAAACAGCAGCCAGTCAACTGTTTTTTAATTTTTAATGACTCTTCAGTTATCTACTTTTCTGTGCCCGCTGTCAAAAATCATTATTAGGAGGTGGACAATAGTGCTACTGTGGCTGAATGACAAAACTAATTATTGTTATAGGAACAAGTAAATGGACAAAAAAACCCCCAGCAGAATAAAGCGTTGATGGATCCTTACAAACTGACTCTAACAATGTTCAAAATAACAAAGGGAGTGCTGATGGCGCAGTCATCCAAACAAATGTGCATTATTCTCAGAATTGTTAGGATCTTGTCACCCACAAATAACTCTGCTGCTAACTCTACACCAGGAGAAGGGGGTGTAAAGAGCATGTGGCGGGTGAGAGTGCATATGGCATTTGTGTGTCCATGTGTGTGTCATTTCAGCTCTTAAATGCTTTTGTGAACATTTCTTAGGAATCCCCTTTTCAAAACAAAAACCTACTGTAAGAGATTGCACACTCTGTGTGAGTCCGGTGTCAGTGTGTTCTTAAGTGTCTTGCCTCGCTGGTTCAGAGTCAATGAGGCTGTGTATTGGAGGCTGGCACAGCTGGTGGGAGCAGGAGAATAACATCTGGACCGTCGTACTCCTGGTGCCATTGTTAATAAGAGGCTGGTTGTGAATGGAGGAGAGTGGAGGAGACAGCTCTCCAGGGTCAATGAACCTTCCTGTCTCTCACTAGAGTTCTGCTCTGCAAGTCATACTTCATGTATCACCAAAGTGTCCACAAAAGGAGTTACATGTACACAGGAACATGCTAGCCTTAACTAGGCTGTGTGCCGGTCAGTCAGTCGATCCAGAAGGCAGCTACCTGATTTTGGTGAGCTCCTAGAGTTTCTCTAACACAGCCTCAAGTCATTTGATTGATTGTTTGTTTTTATTTTTTTATTCTTTTGTTTCTTCAATATTAGATGAGAGAGATTACACCAACTGCCGTTAAGTCTTGCCACTGGGCAGCCATCTTGAAACGCCTCTGGGTGCTTATTCTTTTTTGAAGCATTATCTTAATTTACTTTAATTTTAGTGGTTGCCAGGTAATAAAACTGAATTTTAAAAAATCCAATGGCCAACTTTACCCCAAAGTAAACTCTTAAAAAGCTTCTTTTCCCACCCACCCTCAGTTATACTTCTACCACCACCTCTGCTATTAACAAACTCTCCCATAGGTTTCAATTCAGGATTCTACTGTATTCAATGTCTCTGACGATAGTTTCATGTATCTTGACTCTGAAGTATACTCTGATAACTACAGGCTTTTAATCCATTAATATGCCATCAAGCAACAATTTTGCCAATTACATGACAAAATACACTAAGAGCAAACATTCAGGCTTATCTAATAATTGCGAGCTGCTGTGTGCACTAAATTAACATGGTGCCTATACCTGTGTTAGTGTTGTCCCTGGATCATTAATAACTAATCCAGGTTCAGCACTACAAGTTACCAATCACATTGCTACCATATGATGTCATAGTTTTGTGACATGAAAAAACACAAAAAACTGCTGATCTCCACTCAGAACTGGTCACGTGCAATATTGAACCTTGACCAACATTAAGTATGTTGATCCAAAAACAACATCAACACAGGGATATCAGCTCAAGCAGCTATCACAAGCTTTATGCCAGTTTATTTATATTAATTAAACCTCAGGATATTAGCATAGTCACTCTTAGCAAGCTGTACTGTTAATGTGTGCAACCCCAACGAGATGCTAATGTGAATACTAATTCTTGGTCATAAGTTGGCAACAAATTCAGATATAGAAGTTACTCTTTTAAGTATGTTTGGTTCAGTGCTAACCCAGATTAGTACAGTGTTTCCAGTTCTCATTACATGCCACATGCTTTCACTATCAGTCTACTGCTATCATGCTGACTAAACAAATCTTGCAACAAAATCAAGGGAAGCATCAAAGCTCCTCCCTTATGAAAAACACTCAAGTTGAAAATGCTTGCAGGACAGAATTTGAACATCAAGCCTATTGCTAGATCACGGCACATACTGTTCCATAAACATTGCACAAGACAAAACATAGGTTATGTTTAGTCCTGTCAGGTGTTTGGTTCTATATTCTGATGTGACGAAGTATTAACAGGAGCTAAAATGATATTAGTTGCTCACAGATCTTTGCAGGAGTTCATTAAATGTCTGCAGAGTCATAAAGTAAACTAAATCCAACATTCATGCATAAAGCGCAATAACAGTAGCTTAATTATTTATGAATAAAGTTATGAATAGAGCCACAGTTTTACAGCTAAGTTGTTTATATACAACAGTCAGAGCTTGACCATAGCTGTCGGCGGCTACGGGTGTAGTGAAATGAATGTAATTAAAGTAACAGTTAAACTGTCAAATAAATGTATATTTTTATTTGTACTTAACTTCTGGGACTACCATGAGTTAAAAAAAATAATGATTTGAATATTTGTCTACAATACCTAACACGCCCAGTCCAACTTTCCTCTGTTAGTTTCTCTGCATATTAGTCATTGTGTATGGGAGTATTTGCGATAACCAAAGTGATCTAGGGTTTTTGTCGAGTAATCAGTTCATATTTGAATGTGTCTCTCTTTCCAGAGTTTCTAATTTTCTTCTAATGTTCTTTCGTGTCCAGTATCTCAGTGTTTCCCTGTTTTCTCCTTCCTCTATCTCATCCATGTCTTGGTGCTTTCTTTGTTAACCTGTCTTAGTGCATCCTTATTATTTGTCTTTTGGCTGGTTTACTTTGATAGCTATCGTGTGTCATGTTTTTGTATTTACTTCCTGTCTTTATCTTCCTTCCTTTGTGATTTCCCTCATTGAGAACAGTGAGTGTGGGGTGGTTAATTATGGCCCCAGTGCAGTGCTCCCACCTGTGTCTTGTTGTCCAGTCAGTCCGCTGTACATTTTTACAGAGAGGGTTAGATTGTGTGCTGGCTTTTGCAGTCTGTGTTCTGCTCTTGCCCACTGTGTTTCCTATAACCCCACCCTACAGCACTACATAGAGGGATAAAACCAACTCACAAATACATTTAATATAAAACTATAAAAGCCTTTTTGCCTTAGGCTTTGTACCAACATTTTTGCTGTGCGCTGTTTAACTAGTCTAATAAGAGAAATTGTACCACCTCATTTCTACTTTCTCTAAGCACAGGAAATAAGTCAACATAGATCAATAGCAAGCCTGGGCTTTTTTCATACCTTGAAGATATTGCATCAATAATTAACCAGGTATTTTGCTAATGAATTGTGGCTGAATGGTACATTTTCCTCTATAATAACCCATAACCTTTTTTCACAGCCGTGAGGAAAAACCAATTCATGGGAAACTTTACTAAAAAAATTAAAAATAAATGAATAAATACAAATAAAAAACAGTTATGAAAAGGCTGACTAGACACTGCATTTCCCAATTTCTATTATACCCTAGCAAGAGTGGGTGTTTGTTCCTTATTGTTTTATCCAGTTGGGTGAAAGGCCTGCAGAAACACATTAAAGTTGAATCGCATTAGTTTCATCTGATCACCTAGGGCAACATGGGGACGGACAGCTTAGCAGAGCGAGGCCCTTATACAAATACACAGCTGTGCATTTATATATAATGCCATGTCAGATGAGTATTTCAAACAGAGGGCTTTTAAACAGGGCAAGAGAGAGAGGAGAGAGAGGTGGGGAGTTTCCAAATGACTGTAAAAAGGCCACGGGGACAGAGCTTTCCATCTTTCTGCTGCCACGACAAATATGCCTGCACATCTTTTTGCTTTGTCTCCGCTCCCTGCTTCGTCAGCGAATGGCTATAGAAATATTTTGGCAGGCTGCTCTTTGTTTTCATTTTCACAAAAGATGCAGTGAGGGAGCGAAAGGGAGAAAGAGCGAGAGGGAGATCTGCTGGGTAGGAAAGGTAAAGGGATGTTGTCAGAGGTTAGAGGGACATTTGAAAAGAAGGACAAGTACAAGGGTGTACATGGAGTATGAGGACAGTTTATTGGGAAGTGGAATGAAGGCAAAAAAAAAAGCAAAATTGAGGGATCGGGGAAGAAGAAAAGGGTGACCTAGAAGAACTAGTAGAGGATTGAGAGTCACAAGGAAAGTAAACCAGGTGAGTTGGGATAAAAGAGGCAGCAGAAAAAGGGTTAGAGATATTGGGGTGATGGGTAGAGGGTAAAGCACAAAGTAGGGGAATCAATAGGAAGAGGAGGGGGCAGGTGGAAGTGTAGTAGAGGAGGAGCCTGCCATTCTGGTACCCAACTCCAATCTAAACAGCAGGAGGAAGCTGTAAATCAGACTAATGCGACCAAGCTGTAATTCAGACCAGCAGTGCCAGGGCGCTAGTGCGGGGACCCCGAACGGCGGGTGTACACAAAATGCTGCCGAGAGGCTTTAATCAGTGCAACGATCCAAAGATACGGTCTCCCCCAATCAGCGGGCTTCCTGTCAGTCACACACGACTGAACCGGACCAATCAGGCTCCACCAAGGTTCCAGACATGCTGGCTGGGCTTTGGGCTGCTGCCAAACAAGAGAATTATTCATCTAAACTGGAAAGGTGGAATGGGCCTTTAATTCAGAGCATAGAGGGAAGAGGTGATAGATTTGTCAAAGGTTGGACATAAAAGACTATGGGATCATGTTCTACAATGGCTCATCAGAAACATATGGTGGAAGATGAGAGACACAAGGGAGCTTTAGAGAAGGACTTAATCATATTCATAAGGGGGGAGTTCCTGCAAGTTTAAGCACCAGAATATGTGACAGGCATATCTGTTCAGATCTGTTAACAAGAGCTCTTATGCCAATAAATCTCTCATTAAACACGAGATGAAAAAAAATCACACAAAAGCCCCATTATGAGTTTAATCTGACAACTTGTTTAATAAACATAATGATGTTCACAGCTGCTGACTGTCCTAAAAAAAACCCAACCAAACAAAAATAAAAATATTTCCATCGATCTTTGTCTAGTTCTCCGTGTCTAACATGTCTAACAGATCTGCTGTTGGCAGTCACCTCTCTAATTACAATTACAACACCCATGGGACTTCCATAATCCTTGCCAGCAATGAGCTACAAAATAGTAAGTGAGATGAGAAATTGCATCAAACTTACCATGAAAACATCATTCGAACTCCGAGCATGTAAAACAGGCAGACAAACTTTCAAATTGCTCGCTATCAGAAGCTGCCTTTTTATACCTGCTTTTCACTCAAAGGGGAAGGAGGGCAATGCATTAACTTAAAAGTGAGCGGAAAATGCAAATGTAGTCCACTTTATCATCAGGCATTCAAACAGACCCTTTCAACTCGACAATCCATAATATTTCAGCTTTGATGATCAGGAAATGGCCGTGGCTCGATGGTAACACCGAGCTAGATTCTGCTCTGGTAGTGGTGTAGTAGTAGAACTAGTGTGACTGGCTGGGCTACACACACTGTGCATGTTAAAGCCACATGCAGAGTCTTGGCAGTAAAGACGCTACAGCAGCAGCCAATCAATAAAACCTTGTTACGCTAATTGCGAGATCATAATCTCCATTCCTACTTCTGCTGAATATCCAAACAGTCACTCCATTAGCCGAATTATTCCCCTGTGCAGTTTCTCCATCTCCACCCCTCCCCCTTCCATTTCCTCCTCGTGTTCTCTTTTCTGTGACATATTTCTCTCAAACAGCAGTTCTGCTAAATTAATTCATAAGTCAGGGAGAAAGACATCAAAAGAAAACATTGTCAAGGTAAAGTGCTGATGAAGTATATACTGTTTCTTTCACTTTGCTGTGGAGCTATGAGAAGGAATCTCTCACAGTGCATTATCTTTGATCGTGTCGCTTCGCACTGCTCTGTTTAGTTATAGCGAGAGGAATCTTACCTCAGGTGATCTGGTCTACTAAGACCTTTATGATACAAAAGCCTCTCTACTTAGGAGGTGCTCTAATCCTTGCCACTGTGGAGATTTTCTCAGTTCAAACCTCTGTGACAACACTAGGAAATACCAGAGCTTCTTCTCGTTGGTTACTCTTTTCTACAATGATGCCAGGACAATGGCCAGTGGCCACAGGGGCAGACAAAGAGCTTGTTGATGCTAAGACCAGGGTCCATGACCTTGTCATTGAATCACTAACACTTTGTCACTCTGCTTGGGGGGAAAAGAAACTCTACAGAGAACTAAGGAGGGTCAGACAGCGATGCTCATGGGAACATCGATATGACAATGGCACTGACCCCATTTCCTTGTGACTCATCACTAGAACGTACCCATCTAAGCACTGAACAGTCTGATAAGGTTGCGTTGCCAGATTTACTCACCAGCACCCTGTGAATGACCTATATGAATGTGCAAGACATATAGAAAATTAATTCATATAGGTAAGCCACGTTAAATAGAGCAATTACATGGTGAAACCGAAGTGAGAGAAAGCCGAGCACTGAAAAATACACTCTTCACAGAGTTTCGAGGCAGAACTGCTGACCCAAATGCATTTAAATGCAACGGGGGTAGAGACTGAAAAAGAGAAACAGTGAGCAAAAGAGCAAAAGAGGGGGAGTCAGAGAAAATGGGTGAAAGATAAGTTGAGGGAGATAATAAAGCAGCAACCACAGAAAAGTCAGCTTTAGGCAGTATGATTAGTTTAAGTTCGAGATAGAACATACTGAGAATAGCAGAGCACACTGCTGTATACCGCACCCAACTGTTCTGTAAGAATAACACTAATTAATAAAGGATAAGTCTTGTTTTACCTAAACACTTGCAAACAGCACGAGCGTTAATGCAGTTGCTTCTGAGGAACACGAAGCATATACTAGCAGGTATAGAATCGTATTTTTCGTGTCGCATTAGTGCAAGAAACGATTGCACTTTATCAAAACATGCTTTGATAATGTCAATCAAACTGCGGCTTTGTTCCAAATTTAGTGACTAAACACTGAAACGGAAAGCATGCATGGATATAAAAAATCCCTTTATTAGTGCTTATGATGTCGTTGATGTGAAATGCATGATGAAAATGAGCTACCGAGTGGTAGTTTGAGAACATTACAACGAAATAATTAATTGAAAAGTTAATGCATAAAACGAGTGAGGTTACATTTTGTGTGTGCTGACCACGAAGACGGTGTAATGTAAGAGTAAGTAGAATGGGTTAGTGACGATTATTCAAATTGTTCAGTGAACCGTCTCAACAAAGGTGCCCTCAACCTTTATTTACAGTGACTTTTTTCCAGCGCGATCGCACTATTTAAAAATCTGCTTGGATAAAAAATGTAGCACAGCTAAAGAGGTGCAGATCAGTGATTTTTGGATTTTCCCATCTCTATGTTTTGTTGTCAGAGTGTGTGTCCACCCCTTAGGCCTCCCTGATTCTAGCTGTCAGAGGGAACGAGAGGCTAAACTTGGTGAAGCGGAGAATAGAGCAAGGCACATGTCAAATGTGAGGGGATCTTGAGTAAACAAAGTATAACACAGAGCAAAGCAAAATCGTCTCTCATCCTATCACCGTCTTTCACGCTATTTCCCTCTGTCTCTTTGTCTCCTGCTTCCCTGTTTTCTACCTATCTGCCGCTCACTCTTGTCTTCTCTAACAAACCGCAATGCTTCACCCTCCCATCAGTAACTGGTGCTGATGTCTAATCAGTCAATCAGCACTACAGTAAAGCCACATGTGCTATATGAAATTAACTGATAAAAGTAGTGGTTAGCAGTTTTTTAGAAAGTGAAGTATCTGCATGACAAATCTGTCAAATAACAGCGCTGTCCCACTTAAAATGACTTTGTGGCAGTCCTAATAGTCTGAGCCATCTGAATTAACTTTACATGTGTAGAAAAGACAACACAAGCAGCTCTGTGTCCTACTCTGGGACATAAGCCAAACCTTAACAAACCAGAGCATTAAGAAATTTAGCAAAAAAGCAAATGCAACTGAAACACAGAACTACTGTAGCCTACGGGTTGGTTTTAATAATTGCAATTGACAGGGACAAATTCCCCGCTCCCCTGTGTATGTCAGATGGGCTTATTCCCAAACTCCACAAATCCCCCAGTCCAAACACAACCATATGGTCTCCCAGTTGTTCATGACCAGCTGTGCTACAGTGTATCTGGCAGGGTTGCCATGTGCTTTAGAAGAGCAGCGACTCGCCCATTCTAACTTAATAAATTCTTTGTAATGAAGCCAAAACATTTCTTTATGTCGGCTTTTGCCAAAATTGTGTGCAAAGAGAATGACTGAATATCAGGAATATAGGGAAGTAAAATTGTATGACGACTCCGTCACTTTACAGTAAGGTCAACGCTCTTTTTATGGGAAATTTGCATAGTTTCACTGGTTTAGCTTCTCTGGTTTCTGTGTACTTAGCAGAAATCTAATCATGATAGGTTAGTACTGTGATGAATTGCTAACCCAGTGCCTACTGCACTATAAACGTAGCAGCAGTGTTCAGCTTCAACTTATAAAAGACAAGAACACATGTTTTATGTTTTATATTATGACGTAACCAATCGTATATTTAATAAACATCATGTCTTATATTTCAAGAATATAGTTCTTTAAAAAATGCGCTTACAGTGCTTAATTTTAAAAGAGGCATTTGAATAAGCAGATGAAGTAGCCCATAAATTTCATTGTCAAGTACATATGTAAAAATGTTGCATTTATTACTACATTACCAATTTTACTGTTAATTGCTCTTTGAATGATTGTAACATCATTTTATTTGTTTGCATGCAACATATGGAATATAGCATGCTCCGCGTGGCATATCTGTGAGTCTAAAAAAGAATAAAATATCTTTAGTCCACTTGCTTTCAGCTTATGTCACATAAGTGTGTGGTTCCTTTCAGTAACAGCGACTTATTGTACATTTCAACAAGACTTGACAACAGTGAAAGAAAAACGGCTTCAAGACTATTTAAGGTCTTCCATTATTAGAAATTTGGACTCACCTGGTTTGGTGCGAGGAACTCGTGATTGTTTTCGTTCATGTACATGTTGTCACCATCAAACTGTAGTGCAGAGACACAGGGAGTGAGAGAGAGAGAGATGAGAAAACAGTGAGGCAGAGGCCAACAGATCACAAAAGGGATAAAAAAAAAAAGAAATTCTGTCAGTCAGTGCCGATACAGAAAGAGTGTAACACTGCAGCCTAATGACTGCAATAGACCTCGATGCTCCAGTGAATGTCAGTAATTACAGTTCATTAGAGACTTGTATAATTAGGCCCTGTCAAAGCTTGTGTAACTCACACTCTTCCTCTTAGCTTGCCTACAGCCTGAGTGTGTGTTTGTAAGTGTTATGCACACCTAACTGCCATTATTCTCCGTGTGTCATGAAGCAACAAAGGCACAACAGAGTAATAATCGCAACTGCAGCCACCGATGTCTAGTTAGTTGACTACCCAGTTGGTTCAGTCAGTCAATCTTGCACATTCATATCTACTAAAGAAAAGTTTTTTTTCATTTTCTTTCCAATCGCTCTAGAATGAAACGGTCTGTTGGTTGGTCAGTGAGTCCACCACTTTTAAATAGTTTAACATGTATGGGACATATTTTCATAAAATAAAGTACAAATATCTAATATTCAGGGATTGTCCCTCTGGGGAGTTTTGCTCTACCACCATCATTAAGTTATTTTTTTACTTAATGACATTGCCATCGTCAACTACTGCATGTATTTAATGCAAATTAACAAATGTTGATTTGTGTTAAATTAACATTTGCATTTAGTGCAACATCAGTCATCTATGTCTTTCTCAACATTAGCCTGCTAGTACTGCCATTATTAGTATATTGTTTTGCAAGCCTCTGAGGCTCTGTAGGTGCTGATTTGTAAGCATGAAAGGTTAATCAAAGGCAGCACTGATGGCAGTAAATAACCTTTGTAAGTCACCTATTACGTAGTATTAATCAAGAAACTGATCTACTGTGCTAGAACGTCTGCTTGAACAAGTACAGGAGTTTCTAGTTTAAATGTTAACAAAGACAAGCATTAAAAATATTTCTGTTAAGATCATTCTGTTAAGATGAGACAAGTTTTTCACATGGAATTACATTTAAAAAACAAAAAGATGTAGATACCATGAAATTACCAATTGTTTTTTAGCCCCACTTTGAAGCTTCAGCTTTAGCACTATGATCGCTGCCATCTATGTGCTTTTTAGAGCCAGAATTCACTACGTCAGGACAAGAGACTCGAGTGCTACCCAAGCTGCATCATTAGAATATATGTGTGAGATGCACAGGTCTGCTAATTAATTGCAAGTCCACCCATCCATATTCTGCTTATCTAATTCAGACTGGCAGTTAGGCTGGAACCTACCCCAGCTGTCATGGGGCAAGAGGCAGCGTGCAACCTTGACAGGTCGCCAATCTACTGCACTGCTAAAACAGAGACACAAACAACCATTTACACCTAAGTCCAATGTAGAATCACCAATGAATCTAACATCCGTGTCTTTGGACTGTGGGAGAACATGTAAACTTCACCTAGAAAGGCCCCAGCCGGCCAGTGGATTCAAACCCAGGACTTACTTGATAACAGGTGATAGTGTTAACCACCACACCCTTAATTCAAATTAATATAAATACAAAAAGAGAATGTGGAACAAAACTTGTATAGTCTGTTTGCACAACTAACCACACTGTCGGAAAAATTCAGATCATTGCATTAAAAGCTGTCTAAAAGTCACCGACATCACAAACAAGGTCACTTATGTTCTCTGCCATTAAACTTGTTATTTAACCAGTTTCACAGTTTCAGTCTGTGGGGACTGACCTGCTTTGGGAACCAGCCTCAAGTGGACATTTTAAGAAGTACACTTTTTGGCACTTCTGCATACTTGCAAGTTTTTCAGACCCACAAGTTGCTGATCGTCTTTGTTTATATTGCTTGTTATATTTGCAAATAAAAAAATCATAAATGTAAAGCAAAACATTATCAAATTTATCAAATTATAATATGACACCAGCCTGTCACGTAATACACTAATAACCAAAAACGACATGAAAAACATGACAAAAAACATCCCAAGCCAACATTTTTACCAACCCTGCCACCTATTTAGTGATACACACAAAGAGAACAGCCTTTAGCTTGTTCTGCACTTTGCTAGTTAAATCAGGACAGGACAGCCCAGCGATTTCATAGCTCAGAAATACCAAGCTAAAGAAGCCTAAAGGGGAGGCATAGGCTAGAGAAAAGGTGACAGTTTGAGGTTATGGAGAGGCGATGAGAACGACAAGGGTGTATCCTGGAGCTAATGGGGAAGGGGATAGCGATCTTGTGCAAGTAGGAGGCCAAGTAGGGAACATACTGTAGGTATTTGGGGGGGGGGTTAGAGAGATACATTTAAAAAAAGCACAGGGAGCATGAATGACACTGACATAAAGGAGGAGAGGAGAAGGGCTGTAGCTGCAGTAGTGGCGACAGAAGCCTGTGGTTGTTCTGGCTGTACAGTGATTAACACTGGGGTCACAGCCAGAGGCCGCAGCTCGAAAGACACGGTCATATAAACATGCGCACACATTCACACACACGCACGCTCGCTCACACTCTCCCAGAGGCCTTCCCTCCCTCTCTGTCTGACACTATTTGGCACCAACCATTTATGAGAAAACAAAACACACCTCAAGACAGCTAGTAGTGGCCGAGATGAATTACTGTAGCTACTGTAAGGTCAAATAACGTGACTGGTTTGTGCCTACAGTGAGTCAGAGTGGGAGGGTGTTTCTCAAGCTCTGGCATGGTGACTGAAAATGGACCCGGGTCTTATTGTAGCAATTTTTCACCACATGCAAAGTGTTGCAGGGACCAATTTATGCAAATCACTTGTTCTTTTTTATCAATTCTGGGATTTTTTTTCCTTAACATTCCAATATTTCCATTTAAGTTATACTCAGATTCAACTCCAGCACAGTTTTCATTAACATTTATTTCCATCTTCATACATAACACATTGAGGGCAACAAACAAACCAAAGTACAAAGGCAATTCCTTGCAACATTATTCAATTCGAAGCCCCAGTTCCATTTCCATGTTATCATTCAGCCTCTGATGGAACTGTTACTTCTAGTGCAATAATTTCTGCCTGATAGCACTATTAGTTTGCAGAAGGAACAATCATTGTATTCTGCAATGAAAATACAATCACGTTCTTGCTCTTGGAGAATGATTTTACATGCTGTCTTACTCACATTGTGCTAGATGTCAAGGTGTCTTAGAATAGTTTATTTTCACAACTGCAAACCAGATCTCAATGAGCAAAACAGGGTAAGTGCAAAACAATTATATCAAATGTCAAAGGCGCAAACTGAGGTCTGCAACTGTGCTCTTGCTACACAATGGGAGGAGTCTCCAAGGGCAGAGCTGTTAAAATAATAAACACCATCTAAAATCAGAGGAAAAGGTAAAAATAATCATTTCCTGGTACTGTGAGGTTAGCAACTGGTGAGTGTACTGTACACACAGTTTTTACAAACCTCGGTTGTCATGCTGTGCTGATTTTTATTTAATGCTCTCACTCTAATCTGGAGTACGTCAAAAGGAATGATTTTACCTTTTGTGAAACGAAATTACTCCCCTTTCTTGCCTAGACATAGATGAAACCACCAATACCATTCTCCTGTCTCGACACCAAATTGATGACAATAATTTAAAAAACAGGCAATTAGATTCACTTGGCTGAGGAACCAGCTCATCTGAGTAAAGACCTTTAAAAAAGGGTTAGAAAACCTACCAGTTAACACATTATCTCATTACATTTTATTTGTTTAGAAAGAAGTAAGGACAAGAAGTTTTAGCAGCAATTATTTTTTTAGATGAGACTGTGTCTGGTCTTTATGCTGTGCTAAGCTAACCAGCTGCACTTGCATACCTTTTCTTTTGTGTTATTAAAGGCCAAACTCAATTCTAATCTTTCTGAATGAGCTTCGTTCAGCCAAGCACCTAGCTGAAGTGTTATCTCATGTTAGACGAATGTGTTTTATTTTATTATATTTTTCTTGTTTGTCTGTACAAATACGTGTGTGTGTGTATATCTACACATATATTCATATTCGTAAATGAAAATTCATGTAGACGAGTATATATTGGTTTTTTTGTTTGTTTTATTATGTATGAAATAAATAAAGATACAAAAGTGTACTTGACCAAGACTCTGAAGGCCTAATTTGATGCTTATCTCTAACCACTGACCTCTGACTGCTAGCCTCCAAGACCTTTAACTGACCACTGAGATTAATTTCCTCATTTCAAACAGAGAGAAGACAGACAAGGGCTCTGACGTTAGAGTAGATGATGCTAAAAAAACACGTAATTCATTATAATAAAGGCCTTTGGCAAACATTTAATCTACTAAAGTAATCAGGAAATAAGGGATGAAAATAAAGGAAAAATAAGTTGAAAAGTATACCAAATCTTGACTTTGTATAATCTGACTCTTAATTCGAAGATGTTTTCCCTAGAAGTCATAATGTGTGAACATAGAAGTAGCGGATATATGAGGAAAAAGGGAGGTTTGTAAGAGAACAGCATGCATGTCGTGTCTCTCTGTGTTTGCTTTCCTGTGGCTTCGAGGTCATTAATCATAGCGGTCAAATCTACAGCAAAACAATTGAGCAAAGGAAAACACAGACAGAGAGAGAGAGGTTGAAGGGAGGAGGAAAAACAGGGTGAAGGTGGGAGAGGTAGAAAGCTACAGGGAGACAGAAGAGGAGAAAATTTTTGAAAAAGATTGAGGCTTGAGAAAGAAAAGGGACAAGTTAGGCCTGTAGAACTGATGCAGCTGACACCAGTTTCTTGTTTGCATAGCAGAAATGCAAATAGAGAGTGAGGGAGAGAATGGGAGGGAGAAAATAAAGTGGGAGAGATGCTATAAATAACTTTGTGTTTGCGTAAAGCCAAACCAATGTCAGTTTGATGCAGGAAGTGCACCACAGTTGCAGAGGTTATAGAACAGTTGACTGAAACGCAGCATATCAGAAACTGAGTTTTGCAAAGCCTTCAAACATGGATTCACACCTTTAGTTTAATCTAGTTTCATCCATTCATTAAATAATATTTTTATATGGGATAAATGACATTTAGGATTTTTTTCAACTTTTAAATAACACTGGATTTGTTTTTTAATGGACAGTAGATACAGTAATCTTCTGTAAGGAATAAATTATATTTGCCTTTATTTGTTATGTTCGATGAAATGAATGCAAATGGATAATGAACTTTCACAGTATCAGTTCTCTGTCATATTTCAGGTTTATACATAGCAAGTAATTTTATATTTTATAGTAGATATATAAATCTGTATTAATGTACTTTAAATATTTCTGTTTTTTGTTTAGATAAGCATAGATTATATTGAGGATGCAAGTAAAACATCACGTTTTCATGTAGCACTGGGAAGCAGATGGAGGAGTAGGAACTGAGATTATTCTAATTCATAGACAAGAATAAATATTTGTATTTTTCACCAAAATCACTGTCCAAAAACAACTGCATTGTCATACCATTTGTACCCAACGGTTATGTCACAAACATTATTTTTAATGTTTACAGAACTTAAAAAAGGGTCAACAAGTTTTATGCTAAAATTCAACTAAATCAAATCAGTAATGAACAAATAAGAACTCGACAGAGCTCGACAGATATAGGGCTGATTTTAAGACCTATATTCATACCGATACTTGGTGATTTAAAAATGTGATACATAGGCTGATATTTATGTCCTTCATGTCAGAAACAGTTTTTCACCTCATTTGTCATGTGTGGTTATCTATTTATTCATTTACACTGTCCCAAACTCTGCTTTGATCAGGTGGTTGTTGTGTTTGTGGCACTCCAAACACTTGTTGTCAATATGAAAGTTGTAGAGTGTTCCTCTAGGCAATATCAACACTTGTAACACAGATGAGGGGTGTTTCTCTTGTCTGTTCTTTACAGACATTTATTTTTCATTTATCAGGTGTTTAAAAAGCTGATACCAATAACTGGCAAATAGCTGACAGTGGGCAATAACACTGGGCTGCCAAAATACTGGTCGGACTATGCTGAAAAGTATTCGCCAGTGCTGAGCACTGCTTAGATATGAAAGCTCTCTTTAACCCAAAATTAAAAATTGTACAGCCTCAATATGTTGGACTCAGGGCTTTTTTAAATCCATTTATTTAAATGGATTCCTTAAGTTCAATCGGTACATGGTCAACTCACTAAGCATTTTGAGATCAGTTTTATAGCAAATCCCAACTACTGTTACTATATAACTACACGACGTTCTTTCCTACTGTCCTGCTAACCTGTATTGATCTCGATGGTTTTCTCATAAGGTTACTGTGAGCCCAGCCGTGCTTTCCTGTATGTACTGAGTACAAAATAACAGAACCCTTAAATGCAGCCAGAGATGTTTTAAATTTACAGAAAGATGAAACAGCAGAGATGTGGAGAAGAGGACTTTACCCTCCTCCCAGTCTTTTTCAGGGTTACAGCATGAGCCTTCCTAGTTTTCCACACCAGCGTAACTAATCGCATGTCAGTCAATGTGCCGATGGAAAGAGGCAGCAGTCAAAATACCTGTGTCAGGACTGTGGTCATTAGAGCATTCAATGACTCACTGGCAGGCACATATACACGCAAACAGACACACAAACATTAACGCACGCAC
>NW_005187497.1:740201-746467 GCF_000239375.1 Pundamilia nyererei
ACCAAAGTGCAGAAAATAAGTGGGATGGTGTGATATAAAGCAGTATTGCACTGCATGTGTTCACGTGTGGATATCTCTGCTGCTACATATATGGGCTTCTCTGGTTTGTATGTTCGCACACACATACGACATGAGCGTGGGTGCATTATGTTTTAAGAGCTGGATGTATGCATTCTGCATACTGGCCTTTGTGTTTGTGCACTGTCTCCTGTTCCATCACACACACATTGATCCCAGTGTGATAAAGATAACGAAGTTAGCCCTTTCATAATATTTATTTTCCCATAACAGACCTGCTCAGCCACGCCCAGTCATATAACTGCATGCAGATGAAATGTGGTCTTCATTACCTGAGAGCCTTAACACAGAAACTAGTGAGGAGAAACAGAATTGCCCTTCTTTCTCGACTGAAAGAGCACGAAATGAATTGAAGCAGCTGAGATTTTTTACATTACCATGACAAATACATTGAAGTGGGGAGGAGAGAGCCAAAGGGAGCGGCAGAGAGAGAGACATGATGGTAGACAGAAAAGGGCAGACCAGACAGAACGACCAAATTCTGCGAAGAAGAAAAAAAAATCAGCTCAATTTGTGCTCGACTGTAAGCTGTGAGCTGAGAGGAGAAATAAAATAAGGCATTTAGCTGGGGATCATGTTAAACCATGCAAGTGAATGAGTCTCCTGAGGAGAGTGTTCCCTCTCTCTCTCTTATGATGGACTTAATTGCCTCTATCAGTGTTAAGATATAACATTTATCTCAGGTTTATTGCTCAGCTTTATGATCTTGTCCATCACGTTGAGGGGCTTCAAGAAGCATGCCACTTTTCAAATGACATCTTAAAATAATGCATAACTGATTAGAAAGCAACATGGGGGGGGGGCATAATTTGTATCTGGAAGATGAGGACATTTTTCAGGATGAGCAAATCTGGTATATGTGCAGGACAGTGAAGCAGAAGCATGTTTTTGATGGTTTGCTGGATGGATTACTCTTCTGTTTCTGGCTTTTTCAAAATGCATGGTTCACTGGACTAAAGGCACACACATCTCCCCCACCTCTGACCCCCAAAAGCTCTGGGTAGGTGTATGGTTTCAGATGGCCAGACAATCGTACCATTGTGCTCCTGTTAACACAATGAAAACAAAGCTAACACGTCGCTGACATTCAGCAGCCCCCACTCTGCCTAACCTTGACTTACAACACAACAATATGGAAGATCAAGTGAAATATAGCAAATGAGATATCAAATCGCACTTAAATCATGCACAAATCAGTTGTGTTGATTTTTGTCTCCACACAAGTATTTAACACTTTGCATGATTTTAGAATGCCACATCGTTCGTATATTATTTCATTTCTTTCAGGTGTGGTTCTGATCACCTGAAACAGACAGCTACTCATCACATGAAGACTTGAAAACCACATCTGCTTGTTCCATTAAATCTATTAAATCCACTTGCATTATATCATAGTGTTTACCACACAATAGGAGCCTTTCAAGGGCAGTCCCGGAGGAAGCCAACAAAGGACCCTCTCTTTCAGGGACTAGTCAAGTAATTCAGAAAGAGCCAAACACAATTTTTTTGTGTGTGCATGGATCTTCTCCACCAGACCAACAAGCCACAATTCCACTAAGTCAAGAGAAAGGCTGTCAGAAAAGAGGAAGAGAGCAAAAAGATACCTGCTTTTACTCACAACTGCCTTATTTAAACATGGAGAAATGTTTGCCCATAAAATAGTGATCCTGTGTAGCAGAAAAAGCATAGACCTAGAAAGAAATGTTAGGCAGTGATTTTAATGTGGTCATCTGTAGTAACCGGTGCTCTATTGTTACATTCACCTGAAAGGTAATGTTTTCAATAACCGTATCACGACACATTTCAAAGTAAATCCTAGATTTCTACAAAGCCTGTAAATGAAAGATGTGATACTATTTACACTATTAGAATTTGGCAACTTAAAAATAGTTGAACGTGAATGTTTGACCTGTTGTGAATACCTTACATTTAAAAACTCTGATATTATTAAATGTGGAACATCAAAACCAATGAAGACATAAATTAATGATCAACTAATCAATTAAAATTTACTGCTTGGTATACTGTGACAAAATATCAAATCTGCCTTTTTGTTAAGAAATAGAGATATTTTGATTGAAACCTACTTGCCCTTTTATACATCATGCACAAGCACATTTATTACTTTCTCAATTAAAATTCTGTTTATTGTCTTGCTTTATTCTGCACAGTGTAGCTGTTAAAGAAGTTTAAAAAACAAAAAACAAAAAAACAACCCGGTGTGCCGGATCCCAGTAATTTAAAAAAAACAAACAGAACACACACAATATAGCACCATCGGGAGAAAAAAACACAACGTTTTTGTGCATTTGGGAACTCACCATGTATTTAAATCTAAATGCAGCATCCAGTACCATCTACTTCTGTCAATAGGGCTCAAAATAATTCACTGTTCTTTCATTCACTGCCATGCTGACTCCACATCCAGCCTCTGCCACTAGCATTTAGGCTGAATTTTCTATTACCAATCTAATTGCACATTCCACCCTGACAAGAGCTCATTAAACCTTAATTATACACATGTTGTTTTCTACAAACATCTCCATTTGGGTCTCTCTGCCTTGTAATTGTTCAGCAGGGACAACCAGTTGAGATTTCGCAGATTGAAAGTGAATAAGAGAGAGAGCGAGAGAGAGAGAGAGAGCGAGAGGTAAAAGGAATGAGAGAAAGAAGGAAAGGGAAGAAAAAATACCAAAGAGAGAGAAAGAGAGGAGTGTCTGGAAGTAGGTCATGCCTCTCCATAAACAAGGCATGGTTTCTAAAATAATATACCCATCCAGTGGAAGTAATGCCAAACAACTGAGTGAATGTGGAGCTCATGTAATATTTACAGAGCACTAATACATAGATGACAGGTCTTTTTCTCAGCACCCCCTCCCCTCCCCTTTCCAAAGCCAGAGGTTTCTTTTTTTCCCCCTTTTTCATCTACTTTTTTTCCTCTTGCCATTTGAATTTCAGAGAAAGCCAACTACATTGATATCTCTGGCATGGAGGCGGATTGGCGAGTGTTAAGATGTTGAGTTTCCCTTACTTTCTCCCTTCTTTTCTGCCTCTTGTATCGTTCGTAAGCCCCCTACCACCAACTCCGCTGCCACTCTCTACATCGTTCTCCCCACATTGGCTTCGGCTGTGATGTTTTCACACATTTGTTACATTTTCGTGGGGCAAAGTGGGCCTTAATCCTGACTCTTTGAGGCATGGGCGATGATATTACTGTGGAGAATCGGCCTTTTAAAGACTTCTTTAAACTCCAGCTGGTGCTCTAAGGTCACCGAGCACTTGTTCGACATTAAGCCCAGCGTGATGTTTGTAGACTAGACTAACTGGCTTTGTTGACTCCGGGCCGGGCTTTCTGGGCACCTTGCATTGCTACTACAAGAGGAAAAAGCTATGAAGGAGTGGCACATCTGCATGTCCCATGAATTTGATAATTATTATTTTTGATATTGAGATTGATGGTAGCCTACCTGATTTGGCAAATACAGATGCTCAGATAAAACAATTAACATGGATAATGAATTTAAAGCAATATTAAGCCTTGCAAAGTATTTCTGATACACAAAAAAATATACTTTAATGACGAGTGAACTAATTGAACTGCTGTCTCTGCAGACTGCCATACATTTAATAACACAATCTTACTTTTTTGGAAGAAATATATCTGTGAGGGGGGAAATCAAATATTTTGTATGACTATACATTATGTTCTGTTGCATTACACTTTACATGTTTTCTCAAATTTCCAAAGATTTCCGGCTTATCCTTTACCTATCTTTATTAGCTTTGGACAAGTGAAGGTGACATCATGGATCCTGAGAAGTCAATACTAGAACTAATCACCCAATGTGTAAGTTTTAGAAAAAAAATCTGATCTAATTCCTAAATATTGTATTTGTGTTTAAATGTGCTCATATTAAATGATATTACCTAACTTTTCAGTCTCTGGTGGCATGAAATGAGAAGTCTCTCACAGACCACACAGTGTCACTGCCATTTAGCACCCAAAAAGCAATAAGTATCCACGCTGAGCCTCTCAGTCATCACCAGGGATCTTCTCAGCCTGTCAGTGTTGACACTTACTCTGTGCATCATTGATACCCGCCCAGCAGCAGGAAATAAATAGCCTGTCATCAGACCACTTCTGCTTTGCAATAGGCAATATAACAATTATCTTGGAAACGTTTTACAACAGGCACTTATTTTGCATCTGTTTTGTTTGTTTATTCAGTTGGTTAGTTAAAATATTCAATTCAAAGCACAATTACAGTGGAACATTACTCAGTTCTCACTAACATCAAACACACTGACTGTACAGTGTGATGCGAGCCATGTCAAGATAAACAAACATGACTTATTAAACAGGAAAATGAGTCACTCTTATTATCCCAGCGTAATAAATCAGGAAAACACTAATTATAACAACCTGTGCCTGATCCTGACTGATTCACCCTTGCTCTCTGGCTTTCGGTCTGTGTATGTACAGTGTGTGCATATATGTGTGTGTGTGTGCGTACGTCTGTCACATTCTTCTCCTGCTGCTGCCTTAATAGGCAGTCTCTTAGATATTCGCTACAGAATAGTGCTCATGCAATATTAATAACACACCAAAATATGGAAGCTGGAGCCCCCACTCCTTCTCTCACTCTCTACATAATTGACTATGCAAGGCTCCAAATCAGCTTGGAAAAAGACACAGAGAGACACAAAGCAAGGAAGAGAGCAGGAGAGAGGGAGCGAGAGAAAGGGGGATGTGGTGAAAAAACAAAGTCCTGAGTCCTGAAACGAACCTGTCATCTTTGCGTTGCAGCAGATTCTGAACCTTCACCCTATGTATCACTGTCAAGGCAGAGGAGCTAAAACAACAACAACAATAACAACATCTACACGATAGCTCAAACAGTGTGACTCCCTGCAAAGGATACACTGATGTTAATTCAACCTGAGCTAAACAACCCTCCACTGAAGCATATTTGAGAGTCGTTGTGCATGACTTTAAACACTCAATTTTTAATTATTTCATTGTATCATTCTCAGTAAATGCAATTACTCTAGTTCCATTATAGAAAATAAAACCTGAACTGGAGCTAAATTAGATCAATCATGCATTCAGCATACGTAAGGTTACCTATTAAGCTTGAGTGATGTGCCAATGGGTCAAGCCCACAAAAGTTTGTTCCATTCAAACTGTTGTACAAGAAATATAAGGCATGTATTTAAATCTATAACATTTTCAAACAATGTTGAATAAGTTGATTTGCACAAATTTAAGTTACTGCAATTGGCACTATAGCAGGAACATTTGTGTGAGTGGGTTCTCCTTTTATCAGTTCTTATGTGTGCACATAAACACATGCAAGCCCATCCACAAGCATACGGCTGATGCAATACACATTCCCGCCAATGGTTTCACACAATCCCAGTAATCTATACGTGGTGGTAATGCGCCAAGATTCACAGCAATGTGCCAACAAACGCAGCGCAATAAAAGCCTGAAAGCTAGTATGCATGGGTGTACTCAAAAGAATTAGATTCACGAATGTCTTTTGATGAAGAAAATACGTATAATGGATTTTTTTTTAACCTCGCTGATATGCAACATTTCAGTGAGAAATATAGATATTCAAACTTGTATTTTCATTTACACGTGAACATCAAAAATCTAAAAAAAACAGCATTTTCACTACACATCAAGTACAACTTGCAAGATGGACAGTAGGATAACATCAGCACCTACGATCTTAACACGTTTCCCTAAAACTAAGAATGTAACATCGGCATCCACGTCACTGCATTGTTAGCTAAGCTATGCAACAGTAAGTTGCACTGTAAGCAACTGAGTCCTACAGCATATTGTAAGACTGTAAATACCCTCACTCTTTCTCTATCACATCCATACATCAGCTTCCATAATCATGGCTTCAGAACAAAATCAAAAGGACCACATTCCTCTCTGAATCTGTAACATTACTTAGTGCTTTAGATTGTTTGGCACCACAGTGGCTCATTGATTATCTTTGCTTCTCCAGCAGCAACTGGATCCAGGCTTCAAACTTGTATAGAGTTTAAATGTCCTCTGTGTGCTTGGGTAGGTTTTCTCTGGGAGTTCTGGTTTCTCCTGTGTTGATGCTCAGTCAATGCTGCCTACCTTGGCCCAGGACACTCAATAAACTTGATTAAAAAAAATACAT
>NW_005187497.1:747149-748237 GCF_000239375.1 Pundamilia nyererei
ATCAGATTTTGATCCATCATGCAGCACCATGTGGAAAGTGTCTGATTGGCAACGACTTTTTTATAAGTATGACAACAATCCCAAACACACTGCCAGTGCAGTAAAGGCATACCTGGATATAAAAGCACACAACGAAACAGTATCAGTTATAGGTTGGCCTTCCCAGATGCCAGACCTCAAGTTAACTGAAGCAGTACGTCAGAGAATGGAATAAATGACAGCCAACATCCAAAGAAGAGCCTCGAATGTCCTTCAAGAAGACCGGAGAACTATTCCTTTAAAAATTAAAAGCAAGCTTGCCTAAGAGAGTTCAGATTGTGTTGAAGAGCAGAAGTAGTCATACCAAATATACCTCAAGCTCTGTTTTTCCCTCATGTACTGTGCTTGCTGTATGTATGTCTACTGTATTTCCATGTATGCTGGTACATTTCTACACCTATTTCAGGGTTTCATAGCAAATTATAAAGAAATGAAGGGTGGCTTAGAACTCGATAAAGTGTTTTCAGCCAGTTCAATGTCACAACTTGACACTCAATAGCTTTTTTAATCATTGTTCGCTATAGTATGGGTGCTAAGCAGCCACCAGGGAGAAAACAGGATCAATCTCTGGCGTAGATCCCCAAACCTAGTTGACTTGAGTGAGTTTAGGTTAGATGCCTATATTCATCAAATTTTCAGATGATTATGTATAAATTTGAGAATACTTCAATACAGTTTTATTTTGTTTTACTAGTGAGATTCCATTTAAGTCAACTAATACAACAAAAGCTCGCGTCTATATTTCACATCTACATCTGGGTATGAGAAGATTACCACAGAGCAACGCAGATCCCGCCCTCTACACTGAACACTTTTATAAAAATGAACCATACGCACTTAGAGCTGTAATAGATGTTGAAAGAATTAAAAAGAAAAAGAAAAGGTTGCGGGGGCAGAGTTGGTGGTTGGAGGGAGGGGAGGGGGGTGGGCAGTGCACCTTGACAGGAAACATAGAGGTGAAGAGCAGGAGTTGGAGGTTAGTTTGACAGAGAGAAAAGAAGTGGTGGTGGTGGTAAGGAATGTGTGTGTGTGTGTGTGTGTGTGTGTGT
>NW_005187497.1:748259-804682 GCF_000239375.1 Pundamilia nyererei
GAGGAAGTGCCAAGCCCACTTTTAACTGAACTGAGGGTGGTGAGTGGTGGTGTGGTGGGGGACAGAGATAAAGATCAGGGGAAAATAAAAGGGGTGTGCAAGGGAAGTAAGAGGGGAGGAAGGAGCTGGGGTGAGGGGGGGCAGGGACCTACTACACCTTTACACTTGCTCTCACCGCAGCACCTGATAAGTGCAATGGAAAAACGTCTGGTTTCCTCCTGCATGTTAAGTGGTTTATATTCTCCTCCTCTCCAAGCAGCCTGTAGCTACAGTATGCTACTGTACTGACGCTGTACCCAGGTAATAACAGACAAAAGGAAATGACATACAAAACCAAAGGTGAGTAAGAAAGAAAGAGTTGGGGAGAAAAATAGCACACATTTTCTCTTTTTATAATGTCTGTGTGTATATGTGTGTTGTGGTTTTTGCGTTGTTTTTTTTTTGTTCTATTCTAATTTGCACACGTGTAATCTGAACACAACAACTAGACAACATACAAATCTTCTTTCCACTGCTGAACATTTATCCATAACTTTGAGCGTCTTTATTTTACAAACAGCTTCCACATCGAGATTTAGGTGCAATTTAATTTGCACAACAGCGGATTAGATGAAGGTGGATATATATCTTTACCACCTCACGGATGTCCTGACAAGGAACTCATTCCCATGATTTGTAAGTGGGTCTCTCCACTGAAAAGCATTAACAATATTCACTTTAGATAACATATGATTCTGGGCCCTGGGAGAGGATGGGTTTCTTAGAAATGCTTTGTTAGCACTCTCCCCCTTGATAAATGATTTAGGACATGTGGCCTGAGACATCAATACAATCTCTGTTGTAATTAAAAAAGGTGCGCACCAACAATATTACACAGCTTTCGCTTTGTCTGCCTGTCTCTTCTCTTCCTCTCCCTCACTCCCTCACTTTTCCTCCCATTGAGCCCTGGAGCAGTGAAGAGATAATTCAAAAAGCACTTGCATGGAGTGAAACATGAAAAAGGGAGACATATGAAATTAAATTCTCTCTTTTTGCTCTATTGTTCTTTCATTTTCTCTCCTTTGTTACATAAATGCATTAAAGCAAGGCAAGCTAGATTCTAATTATGATTTCTGCAAAAAGATGTTTTATTAAAAAAATGAAAGAATGGTTTCACAAACAAAGTAGACTGACTGTTCCAGCACTTTGTCAAAGTCAAAGTACTGGAGGTGTTCCATCACTTAACTTCAATAAACGTAATCTTTTTTTTTTGTTTTGTTTTCCCAACCATGCCCATGAACATTTGTATAATAAAATAACAGAAAGAATGAGACTTTGATGTCCAAACACAGCAAAATATAAAGAAAAAGGGAAAAATGTTTAATTTTCATACATAATCAGATTATTCTTTTTCACGTGAAACAGGTAGAAGTATTATTTCCAGAAAGGCACAACTTGGCTTTCGTTCTGTGTCAAAACAAATGCAGTAGGAGTCGATTGGTTGACCGATCATTTGCACAACCTACGCTACTTTGAGAAGCTACCAAAGAAATACCACAGCAACCACCATGCCGGATGGGTGCTATTTTTTGGTCAATAATGGGGTGGGGATAGGAGACTCTTACTATCACTATTAGAGTGAGTGTGGGAAAAATTATAGGCTTGGTATTAGTCAGGGGTGGAGGGTGCAACACATAGTCAAAGAATGAGGAAGAGGTTTAGGTTAGGAATAAAGTGTGAGGAATTGTTAATTGTTCGGTTAAGTTGTTTCCTGGAAGTGATTTCAGTCCAGACATTGCTGACTGCATATTTCAGTTGTTTTCATGCAGATTCTTTTATATTATCAATACTTGTAGGACTCGGTAAAAACTCGATACGTCTTTCTCATCTGATGTCTAGGTACTCTTGTTGTGCAACTAAGGGAAGTTCAGAGGCTTGCTCTATGGTTTAAAAGTGACATATAGGTGTGGGTGAGACCATTGGGTGTGTGGGTGGAGGGGAGGCTGGGAGAGATGAGTCTTACCCCAGTAGAGGGCAGTCTCTTGCCGTCAGGGTTTGGGCGCATGGGCAGGGAACTGTAGAGCCTTACACCTCGATCTGGAGCACCGTATCTGCTCTGGAAGGGGGGAGAGAAACAGAAAGACATTCAGTACTTTTTTTTTTAAACGGTAATGAAAATATACACATTTTAATAAAATTAATTTTAAAGTAACTTAGTTTCAAAGTTTCTCTACTTTTACTGTCTCAGCCAAAGTACAGAGATCATTCAGTCAATAAACACGTTTTTTTGATGGTTCTCCTTTTGTTTACCAGTGTTAGTTCCATAAATTTCTACCAAGTCACAAACCTGCACATTGGCTGCCAAGTTAGTCACATCACTTCATGGTGATGTACTACACATAATAACTGGATAAAATTGGCTCATGGAGCGGCACTAATGGTGCTAAGCTGTTGTGTTTGGTAGCCAGTGTTCCTATGCACTGGTTTACTACTGGCTCCATCTTTTTGTACATTACACAACTGATAATCGGAGTGTAGGTACTGGGTCTTAAGCCTGCCAGCTCCTCCCCGTACTGCCCCGTGTGGATTCCAGACGCACCTACGAGAGTTGCGGAAAAGCCCTCAGTACTTGGGAAGCTAATGATTTGCACAAAGTGATCTCTGCCAGGGAAAGAGAGAGTGTAGCTCAGTGGGGTTCACACTGTGGCCCACAGCCACAGCATGGGTACCTCACAGGATTTACTTCAAATCTAATGCTCTTAATCTCTTTGTCTTTATCAATCTCCTCACTTCACTCTCAGCTAGTACGCACAGCACTGCGTATCTGTTATTCTCTCGATATTCTGTTGTTTGCACATTAGCATCACTCTTCAGTAACATGTGTTCAATAGGTTTTGTGTTGTTTCAGTCATCTGATTTTTAGAATAGTGAGAACGCGTGCTTTGTGCGTGTTCATTGATAAAGTGGGCTACATCTATTTTTTCTCTCTCGACCCGCTTTTAGCTTTGTATTCTGCCTGTTGTGAAAATAAAAGCTGCCATCAGTGATGTAGAAAACTGCCCCCTCATAAACAAGAGGACAAGACATAGTTTTATATTTGGAAATAACTACAGCAGCTGCTTGCTTTGTATAGTACATAATGACTTTGCCACACTCAATCCATATGGTCTGCTAATGAGGATATGATGCAAATTGTTGAAAGAAAACACACAATGCAGTAATTAATAAATATCACATTATCTTTCCCTCAGATCACTTTTCTTCTTCCTTTAACACGCAGACAGGGTGCATATGTAGAACACCCAGAAAGACATAAATACATTCAAGGGCATTAGCCTGAGAGTGTTTTGCAGTGAGACATGCAGTGCTTAACAATATTTTTTTTAAATGGCATGAACTAACCACAGCTGGCCTTTTACTTCAAGGAAAACATGTGTAAGAGCTTATAGACAGGAAAACACATATAGGTGTAAAATAGTGACTCGGCCCCAGCTCTTATAGGAAAACACCCTAAACACACTTTAGTATATTGTGTTTATGGATCTAAATGCAGAGTGATTGCCACGAGATGCAAGCTGCAAAGCCAGATATGCAAAAGCTTGCATATTCATATGCAGAAAACAGCAGACTCGAAACAAGAGTATGATTTACAGTATACTATGTAAGATGCGTACTTTATAGATCAGTAACTGTTACCAGTATGCTGATCAGATGTTGTGGGCTGATCACAGACAGTGCATAGTGCACACTATCCCCCAAGGCAGAGTGAGAGTACTTGCTGTGTAAGGTTTTGATTTCCTGTGCTCATTATGAAAGGTAAAAACAGATGAATAGACAGCAGTGGCCATCTTGTCGATGAGGTTTGCATAATGATGATACAGCATTAGTAAAGATAAGAATGTGCTGTTTTGACAATCATCACCGGGCAAAAAGAAAACAGCAAACCATGTCTACTTAATCATAAAGCAAAAGCATGATTCCATGTGAGATGTGACTCGTGTTTCTTAATAGGGATCAGAAATCTGACCCGATCTGCTTGAACTAAAACATTTTCTTCCAGAGGAGCTACTGTACACTAACTCCATCTCTCACTGAAGACCTTTTTTTCTTTTGGGGCTTGTTAGGTAGCTTGCCAGCATCACAGCTAAATGAATTCCTTGCCAAACAGCTTCTTTAGCCAGCGAAGGAGCCACAGTAAGTGAATGTTTGATATTTCTCCACTGTGCCAGGCTAATCTGGCCCTGTGGCATGCCATTACGGGGCTAATAACAGCTGTCTATGGCCCGGAGGGGACACAAGCAGGCCTGGCTGTGCTAACTGGCCCTGACAGACTCATTAGGAGTGCTGGCACCCAGAACAGCAAAAGCCAAACTCCTCACATTTCCTTGCTGGCTCACAACAGTTTGCAAGTGCAAGAAGCATTGTTCTTTACACTTGTTCTCTGACACCTTTCTTTTGTTTTCTACTCACTTCAGAGGCTCTCACCTCTCTCTTTGACTTTTTTGGTCAGGTTTGGGTTTCTGTGATATTTTTTGCCAAACCAGATGCCGTACCATGTCTACTTGACCTCGGGTTGAATCTAACCTCTTATTCTCTCTCTCTATTTTTTTTTTTTAAATCCTGCCCACCCACTCTGTACTGCTGACCAAAATAGAGCAGGCAAGATTCACTTGTTTGTTCATGCTATTGTAATCTTTGCCGAAAAAGTAAAAGGAACATAAATGAATACACAACTAAATAAATGACTCGGAACTTCTAACTAACTTTGTTTATCTGCCACAGGAAGACGCTGCACCACACCAGGAAGACGCTGGCATCCTCTGAACTTTGTATTATATACAGTGTCTGTTTGGGGACAAAAGGGGTTTCCCCAGGCAGACAGCACAAGCAAACACTGGCCTGCCACTTGGCAGGGCCAAGCCAATCACTACAAGCAGAGCAGGCTGACAATAAACACAAAGGTCTAATGGCAGTGGTCTGCATATAGAATCATTAATAACTTGGGAAGCATGCATGGTTGCAAGACTCCAGCCATGCAACAAACATTCATGTCTTCATTTTGATTTACATAAAGATTTGTTTTATTCTGATGCATGTCAAGGTGAGTAATTCAAATATCTGTCAGCGTACCATTTAACATATATTAATGCACCATCAATGCACATTTTCCAAGTTTTCTTATCTAATATAGAGGTATCCAATTTTTATCCAATACAATTAAATTTCTCGAGTCATATTTTTGAACTGCCAAATAATCTCTCTTTTTTTGCAAAGCGATATTAGCTTGTTTAAAACACAGTGAGCACTGCAATAGATTTTCTCATTAGAAATCAACACTGGCCTTCCCTTTTTATAGGCTGCACCACTGGGGGACTGTAAAGCCAAAGGAGCAGCTGTGGGGGTATGGTTACCTGTAATGCTAGCTGTTGCATGTTATATTATTTACGCAGATCTGGACTTAATGGAACACATGTGCATCTGAAACCGACATTCTTCCCAGATTAGTTGAAAGCCGGCACACACCAGACTCTACCAATGAGAGGAATGCAAGGCCGAGACAGGCTTATGAGGAAACACTATCACTCATCTATGGTTTAAAATACTTGCAATGTATGTGTGCACACACACACACACACACACACACTGTCATGCCTGTACACACATTCTCTACTGATATATCTTGTACACAGCACTTTGTATAGTAAGCACTCAACAATGGGTGCACACTGACATCAGAAGATCAATAATACAAAACATTACACTCATTCAAAACAGTCAATCAGTCTTTACACCCTTAAAATGGCTATTTCTTATGCTCTACTAAAAACTTGTCAGCTGTGTTGCATAAACATAATATCAGTCGGATTTATAGATGTGGTGGTCTAACACTCAGTAACAGAGTATGAATCACTTTTTCAGTGGTTTTTTTAAGAGTCTGAGAGAAAACCAGCTGCAGGATACAACATCAGTTTGCATATTGCATTGTGATGAATCATTTTCTTTCATACACTTTTCACAGTATGTGATATAATTTTGAGGACAGATGTTACAGGTTTTTCTCATTTGTTTGTGATCTGTGATTCTAACACTTACTAGTGTTTGTGTTACATTTTTAAGGAAAAGCTGAAAGTACATCTATATTTGGAGGGGTTGTATGTTCTGTAATCCTACTAGAATATTATTACAGCTTGCTTTGATTTTTTTTTCCACTCCTCAACTTTATGTAACTAAGTTTTCTTTGCAGGGAACTTGAAAAGGATTAACTGACATCTTTTGATGTTAATTTATCCACAGTCTCTCTGCTACCATCTGTGAGTTCCAGCCTGCAGACCTTGAAAACACTGACATGTAAGTGCTGTTTATTTCAAAGAGAAGGGTGTACAAAACTATATCAAAAATAATAATAATAATAATGTGCTGAAAGAAAATGCATTAATATGTTTCTTGTGTTTAAAGCTGTTTCAAATTTAATAAACGTGTAATATAAATTTCAGTAAACACTGAACTCCATTTAGCTGTATTTAAGTACTGTTATATCTTTCCAAGAACTGCGCTCAGAAAGACATTTATGTTTTAATGTCAACTAAAGCTTAAACAGCTCGACCATAACCAGGACATGAAGCCAGGGGCTACTTGCCTCAGGCCAGCACTGCCTCTCAAACTACTGATCACACCATTGGGAATATCCAGCCAACGGCAGCATTTAAGCTGTGGCTGTTTATAGCTGACCGCAGCTTTTCCAGCGACTACATGTTCATTCCTACTGTAAACATGTCAGTTTGTATGATTAAGGCTGCACTGGGAAGAAATGCCATTATAACAATTCGACCAAATAATTATTATAAGTAAAATTAACACAGTTTTTCCTTCATATTATATCTATACTTGCTTTGTACTTTCCAGTAAAAGCCAAGTATAGATAGTATAGCTTTGTACTTTCCGATCTCCTACACCCCTCACTTTGCCTCCACCCTTTGTCTTGTCTTGTTGCCTCATCTTGTGTTTACGTTTCTCCAATAGTTTTTGTTCCACTAGTCAACACAGATCATAATTTACGGGTAGTAGTGTGTGTGCGTGTGTGTGCGTGTGTGTGTATCTCTCCAGTCTCTATTAATCTGTATATTCGTTTAGCTCTCCATGTTCCTTTCATTGATTTTCAAGTCAGTTTGCAAGCATTTTACGAAATTAACATGCCGTGTTAATTTGCAACTGCACGCTCCTGATTTTAAACACGGAAAAAGTTTAGCGCAAAGTGACAATGAGGAGGTAATGTTTGTATCTGTTTTCTAGCTACGCTCAAGCCAAGATGCCGTCTGCTGCTGGTGACAGAAATCACACGGTTTCTCAATAACGTGGTAATTCACTGTAATCCAACCTGGGACTTAATCAGAGTGACTGCAGCCACGCTGTTTCACCCGGTGAACAGTTGAAAATGTTGCGAGAACTATAACTAATTGCGAAAGTTGTGGTTATGCATTTGGCTTTTCCCTCTTCTCTCAAACTTTTATGACACTGTGTTTCTTTCTTGTATTGTTTTTTTCTGTTCGCATTTCTCAGGCTTTCCTGACTTCTTGTGTCTACCTTAAGGCATAGAGGGCCGAGACAGAAAGTAGATTCTGTATCTGCTGAAACAACAATGTAGAGCTTGGCTGCATGTTTTCAAGTGAGATAGGAGATACAACAGAGGCATCTAAAATTGTACCCAAGCTTAGATACTGCATACAGTCCACTGACGGGATTACAGAGTGGATTAAAGCCATAGTTAACTCTTCACACAGCAGAAATGAAAGTTTTAGAATTTAGTCTTCAGTCAGAGATCAAGAATTGTTCTTTGGGGTTTTCTTTTTGTTAAGGATCATCTAAAAAGCTTACATTCAAAATTAAAGTGAAGGTAATCAGGCTTTTACAGTAAAAATGAATGCACAGGACAAGCCATCATTAAACTACATATATATATATATATCATTTACATCAAAGGCAATTACAAAGATGCCACAAGGAACGTTATAACACTACACCCTTTGCAAAGAATAACTACTGCAATAAGTCTTAATGATAGAAAAATTAGCTCACTCTCTCGACCGTCATTTTGTCTCTCACGGTATCGCACACACACACGTGCGCACACACACGCACACACCTGCCCTTTGTATTATGCCTGACACAGAAGTGAGCGAGATGGAGTGCATTAATAAAGTGCAGTCAGAGCCCTTGCCCTCTCTGATTCAGAGAGAAGAAAAGGAACTTTTCATTTTCCTTTATCCTCTGTTTTTGATTATTTTCAAAACCCTTCATCTTTATAAGGCTGTTTCCTGAGGACAAAAAAACACAGTGTTACAACGATACAAGTTACAACCAACAGATGACAAGCAGAACCAGCACCTCTGCTGTGCACTGGACACAACTAGTGTGTTACAGGCAGAAAACAGATGGCTGGGAGAAGCTTTAGCTAATACAAAAACAGGGATTTTGTCATTTCTTTTTTTTTCTACAAATGAAACATGCAAAGGTTGGATTACTTTAGTACAAACAGACACTGGGCAGAATGATTCTTTAATAAATTAGGATTGCTGAGGAGAGCAAATACTCCCGAATCTCAGGCTTTATAGGTCACTAAACTCAAAGGCAAAAACTGTGATATACTGTAAAAAGTTTCCATTAACAATACTGAGCTGTCAGCACTGCCACTATAAACATACTGCGTGTTGTTACAATAGCTGTAATAAGTCATGAAAGGTAGTGCTGATATGATTAAACAATTAGACTGTAAGAAATACGTGTAACCCACAATAATTTTCCAACTATATTATGTTAGCTATGGCTATAAATACTGAACTCTGTGGCACTGGCTCAAAAAATCTTTAAACAATTCTTAAACCTGTTTCTTTTAAAGAAAATCTCAAAGTTCCAGCTTCTCAAATGTAGGGTGACTTGCATAATATAATTTTAAAAGGAATATTTTGGGATTTTATGCAAAAAACACTTTAAATTCTACTTACTCTAACTGTCCTTTTCACCCTTCAAACACTAAAAGCATTCGTAGTTAATACTACTGTAGTCAGACCTTGCAGTCTTTTATTTGCATCATACTTTGTTCTCATGTATGTAAACATAGTAAGCCCTTGTTGAGTGGTAACTGACCTGGCTAAAGCAACAACGACATGTGTTTATTCCAAACCATGACCTCAGTGCAGAGCACTGCTCGAAATGATAGAAAGCTTAAGACACAGAGTTTTTAATTAATTAGTGTTTTGGTTTATTTTTGCTCATTCTTGTCTAGAAACATCATTTTCACATGGTCTGAGCTCAAGAGGTAGTTACAGTACAATATCTGTGGTAGGAAACTCGGTTTCCAAAACATATTTAGAAGTTCAATCACACATCTTAGAACAACTGGGGCAGGGTTGGGGGTAAAACAGGCATTGCTGTAAAGACAGAGCTGGGAAAGTTAGTGCAACGGAAGCCAGAAGAGAGGGAGATGGAGATAGAGAGATACAGAGAGAGAGTTAGTTGGGAGTTGATATGCTGACTACAGGCAGTTGATTTGGTTTCAGAGAGCATTGTTACGGTGCTTTGAATTAATGCCTCCCAAAGAGTCCAATTGTGATTCTTGGGCTGTGCTGACAGAATATTTGACAGCCCGGGGTGAGCTGCTGATCTCAGCTGAATCCTCTGTTCTGTGTGTGTGCGTCTGTGTGCGTCTGTGTGCGCGAGCGTGTGTGTCATAACCAACACATGCACACACCTACACATGTTCAGATATATGTTGACGCGCAAAAACAGAAACTGATCCGACAGATTTATCAAATCAGAAATGACAGTTTGCTTAGCTCTAACACACAAACACAAACTACTGAAGAATGCAAACATCTCTCATACGCAGGTAAATTGAGCACATTCAATTAATCGTGATGAAAAAGTTTGACCAGCTGTTTTTTCCTCTCTCTCTCTTCTTCTCCCTGCAGGAAACATGCTGTCCCTCTGGGCTGCTGAATAAATAACAAAAACAGACAAGCCCAATGCTTCATTACAACAATAGGAAGAAAAGAGACACTCCATCAAAATAAATCCGCTGCACAAAACCAGTCCACTCTGACAGCAGCACAACATCAAGAAACATTATTCGTCAAATGTAACAAACGAAGTTGCAGATGCTGCAGATACATTAATTGTCGTCATCACGTGAAGTCTGGAGATACCTAAGTCATATTACTCACTAATGCATCAAAGAATCTCTGTACATCTTTTTGTGTTTTCTGTGCTTTTCTTGACAACTGTTTGTCTCATCCAGTTCGCATTTAAATGAAATATAGTATTCGGTCTGAACTTGCTTCGGAAGAGTTGTCAAGGCTTTGTTTTGTGTTTTGCTTTCAGAACTACTACACTGGAAAATTGCAATCTCTACCAAAAGCCTGCATTTTAGTCGATTAGGAAACATACATTTGTTGTAACGTCAACCAACAGTCTGCATGTGAAGCATTTGAGTAAACTGTCACATCTACTGATAGTCTGAATGTGATGTTACAGACAGAGTTCACATCTGTTAATTGCAGTGCAGGGTTGCCCCCACTCCCGCCCCCACTCTCAACTGAATGAGTGTCTGCATCAGTCACATGAGGCGACACCACACACTGACAGAACTTGAAACCTGACTTCACACAACGAGAAGAAATTCTTGTAATGTATCAGGGAAGGGAACATGATTCAGATTTTAGAGTATAAAAACCTCTTAAATGCTTTGTAAGTGTGACTACAAATGAGGTATGAGACAACTACAATGACCTAAGTGGCAAATGAGTCAGTCAATATAAGTATTTATAGTTTGCACTAACTGTCCTCCCCCTTTCGCCATGTGAAATCGTAAAAAGTTTAGTATCAGTGCGATTAAACTAAATTTAAGAGATCATGTTTTTTAAATTATGAGGTTTGGAGAGGATCCCACAGTGAAAACATGTTCTAACCTGATAAGCCAGTACTTTAAAATTAACTGGTGAGAAATGATCAAAGAAAGGGGAAAAACAATAGGAGGAGAAAGATGCTAGCAACTAATAGCTGACTAAAGATTATATGTGCAATGCAGACGTTAATTTTGTGGATGGATGCTCCTTCATTTCTAGGTTTTCTCTTCTACCTCTCACTTTACCTATGAGATCCATTTACAGCACCTCTCCACCTTACTGTCTCCCTCTGCTTTTACATCTTTCTCTCTATCTTGAGTGCTGTGCCTCACCCTAATTAGAAATTCCCCCTCCGACCAGCTGAAATTGAATTGCCCATCATTTGCATAATGATAGCTCACTGGGCTGATGGCCGATTTACCATGAGATGAAATGTAGCAATCACTTAAGAGAGTGACCATGAGGGAGTGTGGGTAAGCGGGTGCATAAAAAAAAAAGGAGGAAGAGCGAGACAGACAGCGAGAGAGAAGGAGAGAGAGATGGAGGTGGGGGGAGAATAAAAAGGGATCACAAAGATAGAGTGAAGTAAAGAAAAAGAGAAAGAATGAAAGTCTGAAATCCGCCAGGTATTTAGGTTATTGTCTCACACTGCAGTCTTGCTGGGAGGAAGGCTGTGTCCTCAATATGACAGTAACTGGACACAACAAGGACACATAAGGGCGCATATGTAACACATTTTCTCTTTTACATGAAACCACTTGTGTCTTTAAACTCTAATTATGCCACGCCGTGTTTCAAACAGAGCGACTATTCTTCTGTTTTCCCACCATCTTAAAGGTCGGGATTTCCGGCCGCATCTCTTCAAAGGGAATTAATATCCTCAATGAGTATTTCAATTTTTTTTTAAATCAGTAGCTAAAATAAGAGTCTCAAAGCAGTTGGCTGGGAGAAAATCAAACGCTCGATAAATGTATTTGTCTTTTCTCCTCACAGATACAAATTCAATAGACACACTTCATGAGGAAATAAGCAATGCAAGGTTGATCACTTCTATCCAGAATTATGTTTCTTTGCTCTCAGAACAGGAATAAAACAGTCGAAAGCAAATAATAAATGTAGACGACCTCCATTGTTGATGTTAAGTGTTGAGCTGTTGTACACTATAATTAGTTTCTGCGTAGATGCCTGCCACGTTCTGACTTTTTTTCTTTCTGCACGAGATCAGGAACTCCTGAACCACCCACAGTTTATAAGAAGTGGCCACATTGTCAACTGTGTAGTTGTCAGTGAACGCCCTATCAGATGAACAACTGCCACACCATGTACAAATTACTGTAATCAATGATATGATAATGACCTTGTTGTCTCGCCTTTTCTGGGCCATCAATCTCACATTCCACTAGGCCTGGAAATTTGATTTGTAAAAAACCCTAATAAATCTTGTGTCAGTGATGTCACGTAACTACAGGGAAATCTAATAAAACAGCCTGATCAGTGTGGTAAAGTGACAGTGAAGAAGCACAGGGCCGAGGCTAATGCACGCGGCAGTCTAAAATCTCAACGCCGAGACAAAGTTACCACCGAGGGTCCTAAAATAATTGCTTATTCATGGGAGTGAGTGGGCTGAGACAAGTGGTATAGAGGTCATATTTGTTTCTAATAGCTGGAAGTCATATGTGGAACTATCAGGTTGGAAGCTCTGCCCGAAGCACGATAAGGCCACTGTTTATTGTCTAACTTCCACTCTCCAACCTGAGGAACCCAAGACTCTCACACAGGGTACTTTCCACCCCTCAGCCATTACCTCAAAGTGTGTTTATGAGCGCAGGAGAGTGTGTGAAGTATATATGCACACATAAATGTGCATTTGCGTGAGAGAGCTCTCATGAAAGTGTGAGCGTGGTCTTTGGTTTCCATCACGAGTCTTGACCTAATTAAAATGTCATGTCAATGCTCAATAACTGACAAGTCATCAGAAAGCGCACCGAAACAGTGCTCACAGCACTCTCAGTGCTCAAATCATTTATTCAATTCTTCAATCTCTTCTTCCTCTGTCCATCCCTACATAAGTGATCAGTGATCAAATGTCGCATGTTAAAGTCAGCCAGCCCAGACAGGAGGGAGTTAAGTCTCTTATCTCTCCTCCCCAGAAGAAATTCCAACTAGAGGCCTCGCTCTGCTGGTTTCCTGCCTTCTTGCCCAATGCCCTATTTTTACTCATTGGGGCTCTAGAATACCAGGGGCAGCTTTTTCCTTGTCACTAACATATTTCCTGCCATTCTCACTCTGACATTTCTCCCCTCAGCACGCTTCGCTCAAATCGTTCCCCCTCTTTATGGGTCATAACCTTTCATTCAGGGATGTTCATATTCAAATGTACCTGCTGAAGCCAGAGCTGCTGCACGCTCAACCATCATTCTGATAGGTCTTTTTTTCCTGTTTTAAGTAGGTGTTAATTTCACATCTTTCTGAGTGCTGCCAGAGACAATCAGTTCCACTCTGCTGTCAGGCTGTCTGTAGCATACCAAGGTGAACGCACGGGAGCTTTGGTGCTTTAGACTTTTGATAAATAAAGTCAAACTGTTGTCTCTCGATTCAATTCAGTTCAGTTCAATTCGATTTTAGTGCCAAATCCCAACAATAGTTGCCTCAAGGCACTTTATACTGTAAAGTATAGACCCTACAATAAGACAGAAAAAAAACCCTACAGACCAGATAAGGTGAGACTATCTGTTCTTTGCAATAACATAAAAGTGCACAGCAAATTTCCACATTCTCCTGACTCTTTTATCGAAAGAACTTATTTATTGAAACTCTGATCAGCTATTAACCTTTCACTGCGACAATGCTACATTTTGACAGATCAAACTGTCCTGCCAAAGCTATAAATCAAGTCAGATTTTATACTGGCTCCCCACTTTATTGAAGTGTTTCATAACCGTGACAAGATGAAGTCAAACGGTCTACTTCAGCCCATGGAACAAAATGCGAAGTGGAAGAGAATTCAAAGTAAGAGGCCTAAAATACAAGAATGAATGGCAGTTTAATGAACGCCCGGGGAGACATGATATCAGTGGCTGGCTCTTTCACAGGAGCTTTCATCCTATTCATACACCAACATAGTGGAAATGCAGGTGGATCGATGCTGGTTAAAAACACTAATGGCACATAAAGGGAGCACACTTAGCTACTGTGTTTCTTTCTCACCAAGGTCTGATCACTACTATTAATGGAATGCAGCTCTCAGTAAAGAATATCCAGCCAGCTACAGGTGAAAAAAAGGCCCATTGTCTGATTTTCAAGGCTACTCTTCTTACAAACAGTGGCGCTGACATTCTAGATGAAGAGAGTTTGGCTCCTCATTCATATCTGCAGCAATAAATATGCTGATTTTCATTCAGTTGAGTGGGATATCATGAATCCAAGACGGTGGACACCTGTGCTCAAATCACACCGTCTTATTGTACTGCTTGTTTTTTGTCCCTTTACTGGCTGCATTTGTGAATACCAATATTATATCCCAGTAAGAGATAAATTGTATTGAATGGTTGCCAGGCTGCAGGAGAGAAGACTGCTCAGCTGACTAAAAGAGCAATTCTCCATTTTATCTCGCCATCATTGTGTGTGAATGTGCGTGTGTGTGCGTGTGTGTGTGGCTTAATGCCATCCCACAGATGTAAGTCTATACGTGCATATGTATGTTTCATTTTGACAAGAAGCAGAATGAGCCAGAGCTTGCTGCATGACTAGGCCATGTGAGGAAAAAGTTCACGTGATGCAGGCAAATACAGCCAGTCTTCAGCAGGATGGAAAGACTGTAATCAAACCATAAATCAGAAATCACTGAACTGCCATGCACCCAACCCTCTCCCTTTCACCCTCAGTTTAGTTACTGCCTCCTCTGCTCTGCAGAGCTCCCTGTATGTAATCTTATATACAGCCATGCACACAATGCTGGAAGAGGGGAAATGAAACGAAACATGCATAGAGGTTTCTATCATCTGAAGTTGGTGCAAGAATAAAGGTCATGTTCATACCTTAATTCTGAAATCAACAGTCAGATATTAGGATTTTTTTTACAAGCATATGCAGTCCATATTTGTCTAGCCATGACTTTCGTAGTGAGCCACCTGGTGTGCTGTAATATCAGGCGAACAGTGGGGTCATTGTGAAGTAGCTGTGTGATATCAAGGAGAGTGACCCATTTAGAGCCCAGCTACAGAGCTGACAAGCTTCTGTTATGTCTAGGACATCTGGAGGGCTGGAGCCACTCACTCCACTGAACTCCATATACAACCCAATCCTTTCCAGAGTGGAAAAGATATGTGACGTGATCATGGATATTTGACAAGCTCACCTATACAGTAGGTACTATTCAGAGGCGAGGGGATATGAAGCGGTAATGACACAGATGACGATCTGTTACGGAACCCTGAAAATTTGGAAGCGATTCAAAAAAAATTTATCGATGCTGTTTGGCCCATCTTGCAAAGATTTTACAAGACTGGAATAAGGGCACAGTGTGATCCGCTGCTCAGCAAAAGTTTTCTGCAAAGATCAAGCGATCAAGGGAGAAGTTCTATCTCATTATTTAAATGAAAATTACTTTTTCAGTAGCTGATTCAATCTGGTGATGTTTAAAAGAGGTCTTGCATAATTTGCAAAATCACTTAAGCAAGAGAAATAGACTGTGGGAAGTAAAACTAAAGAACACCCAGTTAAAAAGAAATGTTACTATTCGTGTATCATACACAATGGTGTCCAAAACAACTGAGATTTGTCCAATGAAGCTGCAGCGTGCCGCATTATATAAACGAATACATGAATGCATAATGAGAGGCCAAAATGAGCCAAGGAAAGCACTCTGAACAAACCCCCCAGGGGAAAGGAAATTATTCCGAATAGACGAGGACACAATTCAAACAATATTGGTCGGAGAAACTTTTTTCTCTCGTTATTTAAAATCCATGCTTTAAATATAAAAACCAGAACTATCCTACATGCTCTGAGCGCACTTGAGCATTGAGATAAGGATTTTAATGGATCAGTTTTTTTTACTCATTTCAAAGCTTTGCTTTCATATTGTGGCCTGAGGTAAGATTGCTGAGATTATATACTGTATAAGCAAAATGCTAACTAACCTAATATATTTGATGGTTCAAATATGAGCATAATATGAGCATTTGCTCGCCACAACTTGCACAACGCAACGCCAAAAAAGCTCTGATTATTTATACAATTCCACTGTCATTTCACTTTTTGTAGCTCAAACAATAATTCTGTATCATGAGGTAATTCATTTTTGTATGGCGAGGCAATTGGCTGCAAAGATTGAATCATCAACCCTTGTTTCATTTTCCATGTAATTAAATCAGCTATTGAAAAAAAATATGTAAGCTGGCATACGATTCAGGGAAAATTAGCATTTTTAATCACAGTACATTACTTTAATAACTCAATAAATCTGTGACAGCTGGAGCATCTGAGAATGTTGTCACAGCTACTTAGTTCTGCATTTGCAACTAATACAGGATGAGAATCAGCTCGAGAGAGACAGAGAGAGACCAAAATGAGAGAGTGGAGAGAAAAGAAATCCGGCTAAGTGGGACTGAGAGGATGATAATGCAGAGGAATAGGAACAAAAGCATGGCAGGTGAGGTGAACAGCCAGGAAGAAAAAAAACATCACTGCAGATTTTGGCACAAAACGGGGTTCGGCACTTGTCTTCCCCCGTTCAGTCATTAACTGTTAATCCCCAATTAGCTTATTTGTCGCCTCTATGCCATACATGAGACCTGCTTACTCTTCGTGTTGCTTTGTTGCTTTGGTATGTTTGTGCAGCTTAATGACTGTAGTTGCCAAATACACTAAATAAAGCTGAAGGACTATGGAAAATTTCATTTAATTATGAAAGGATGTCAGGAATGGGGGGATCATCTAAATGCAAACAGCACACAAGCAGGCTTGAATATAGTGTTTCTGACAGATTACTGGATAGTTTTTGAATTTTTTGCATGTGGTTCTAATCCTGTTGTCTTTTTCATTCAGTTAGAAACCTTTGCAAGAGGGATTTTATTTATAAAAGATTATATTAAATGCACCAATATTATATAACCATATCAACAATACAACATTACACTTAATTAACTTTGTTATTGATTTATCGTTTTATATTAAAATGCTCATTTGTACTTTTACTTTTGGTTTTGGGAAACTAAAACACAGTGAGATAACTAAGAAAATCACCAAAACCTCAGATTTGAGAGGATAAATCCAGCAATCTAACTACTACTCAGTCATCAAAAATATTAGCCGTTTATTATCTGTTGATTGTGCGATTGCTTAAGCAAGGTGGTGGGTGGAGTTCACTCAGTTGAACTGCACGACATTACTTGGTGGCAGTCAGCCTTCCTGGCCTCTGTTGGTTTTGTTTTGCTAGGGCTATCTTTAGTTTCCTTTTAGTTATATAAAACAAATGTATTTATAGCTACAGATGCTGTGTGGTCTCCAATCCATTGTCCAGCTTTGAGTATTGAACAATGCAGTAACATAAATAACAACTTTACCTGCAGCTTTTCCTTTTAACAAAGTGAATTTTAGTGTTTGAAAAGCATACAAATCCCCAGAAATTCTCACTCTGAGCTGTCTTGACAAGTACTTTTCTATATAGTTTTAGAAACATGTTGCCTAGTGTGCAATCACACTGTGGTAAGAACATGTAGAACAACGACTATAATGAAAATAACAGTGAGTGTCAGCAGGTGAATAAGCACAAATGAAAGTGAGAGCTGGTGTCATGTCAGCACGTGCATGCTTGGGAAAAGGAACTGCCTCATCTTGCTCGCATGTTTATATGGAACAGTGACAATGTGCTGTCCAGGTCCACTTATTTTATTATTTTTATTCAGTGTAAGTTTACAAAATTGCTCAACAAGCTCTTTTTTTCTCTGCCTGCCAGATAAAGATTTATCTTTCAATCGCTTCCTCTCTCTAGAACGTGTTTGTTTTGTAGTTGATTGCACAATCGCAGGGCTGCAACAGTAGAAACCTACTTTTTATAGCTTTACAGTATGTTCCTGAGTCCAGATTTTCTCAAATACACACACACACACACACACACACACAAATACATGTTTTCCCAGAAATGTATCTAAGACAACAACAACAAAAAGCCTTTGCATTCAGAGGCATATGAAAGCATTATGGCAAAGAGTCAATGCCCTGAAGGTGTATTGGCATATCTGTGCCCATTTGCTCTATCTTTGCAGTTCCATTGAGGAGCCTTGTTTCCACTGATACCCAGCCGTTTGATTCACTTAGCAGGCTTTGTCGTGTGCATGCTGGATTAAGCCTTAAAAAAACAGCCTGAGCACATACACACATGCATGAGCAAGAGCCATTAGCACAACAGTGGTAGACCCCACTAATTAGCTCATCAGCTCAGCACCTCTCTGCCTCGCTTCACAGATCTGGTTTCAAAGTACACTTTCCAAAAGTGTCATAGTGCTAAAACGATGGCATTATGGCATTGGACATATGAGTATATTTCCATGGGCTCTCTGGGGATAAGCTGCAACACAGACGAAAAAAATCGACTCTGTGACCACTAAAATAGCACCCAAAGAAGCTAAGTTGATTTGACAGAACACGTACAAGAAAAAGCTATTATAACGCCATGTCAGGCTGATTTTGTAAGAATGGCTCCGCTGGGCAGCTCGATCCATTTGCAGATCAGGGAACAGTGGATCAGAAGCGGCTGGATTTTTATAATACTCCACAACAAACACACAACAACCTAACAAACCTAACAGCTCACACTCTCCTTGTGGTTCTTCACTCTGACCCTCCCTCCTTCCTCTCTCTCTTTTTTCCTCTTGAAAGTTAACAGTGCACGTACCAATAATCTTTTTATTTTTATCTTTGAGGTTTATGCTGCTTTTGCGGTCATTTGAAGAGGTGGAAGATCATGTTGCACACCGTGAGTGCTAAAACAATCTCAAATGTCAATTGCTTTTGCTCTTCGTAACTAAAGGAGAAGAAATGATAACACGGTTATCACAGTTTCTCTTTTTCACTCAGTTACTCGTTAAAGATTCAAATTATTAAAACCAAAAAACTTGTTTTTCAGAAACGGAGTAATGTCTAGTGTAAACTGGGGCGGTAAATTATGTGAGAACATTTGCTACCATGACATTTATGGTTTATTATATTTGCCAAAAATTGCAGTTCCTCAATTTCACAGCATATTTATGTGCTTATCATGTTCAAATTATGCAATTCGGAAATATCTCTTTCACCACAGACTGATTACTTTGTGAAGCCTACTAGGAGTGTTTGTGTAAAGTAAACACCAGTTTTGCACAGTGTCCTGTGTTGACTGGGACCAACAACTCTGCTTCACATGTCACCATGTATATATAACATTATTACAAAGTCTGCTGCTGCTCAGTGGCCTTGTGGTTTCTGATATGGCAAAGCTAGTGAAATGGCAGAGAAGCCAATCTACACTTTATAACTCAACCACACATCAATAATAGAAAAAAATAGATTACAGTAAATCCATGGTTCAAAAGCTGCATACCTTTGAAATGTCAAAGGGGAAACCACAACGGATAACTCATCTCAAAACTCATTTCAACTGCACAATGCAAGCTGTATTACAAATATTCAACAGCTTACTGTTCCCTCCAGGTATTTTTCAGCAAAACACTCTATACATTTTCATTTGCAAAGAGAAAAAAAAAAAGAAATGTATTTTTTCACTGGCAAGCAGCCAAACCAATTTAATTACATTCCAAATGGGCACAATCTCCACAGAGCAACCAGCTCATGTTGTATTTTTCAAACTTCAACAGCCTCCTTGACTTTCTTGGAGTAATTGAAATCTTCCACTCTTCCACCCTCATCATTATGCTGAGCAGCAGAAAGTACAACAAACCAAACCAAAAGGAACAAGGAGATCTGGCGCTCAGAACGAGACGCTTTAGCCAATTTGTAACTTCATCAGCACGTCTTGATACAGTTTCTCCTGAAGTCAATTAAAATAACACTAGATGGTGTATACCTAAAAGAACTGACACCTTCCTCCTGCCAAAAATACGGTGATTAACCCATGAATGATGTCAGCATATCCTGGGGAAAGTACGATGGGAGGTGGCTATTTCCATTTTGGATCAATTCCTCCAGCCAGATTCAAAAAGACTCTTTTTTCATTAATTACTTATCAGAATGCAATAATTCTGCATCTAAGGATGCAAGTTTCTGTAAACAACAGCCTACGGTGCCAAGAGGTAAAGTTAAACAACAACAAAAACCAACACAACAACAGTAATTACAAATACAACGCGAGATAACAAGACAATTTGGATTCAGATATTTTTTTCTTTTAAAAATGTTTCAGATAGTTTTTGTTTTTTATTTTCATCACTGCAGCGATGCTGAAAACATTTCCAATTAATGTTTCAGCCCTTGATTAAACATCAAAAGATGCCTTAAAAGAGCTTACTGGCAAATTATTTAAAGTCTCTTGGGAATTATTTTTTTTATTATTATCATGTTTTTTTTATTTTTTTGAATGCTTAGAGAAACTATAATCTCAGAGATGTTTTCTATTCTACCCCCTGGGTAATTACAAAATGGCAGGCAAATAAATCATCACACTGGCGGTATCTGCGGATGTCTGTGTACTCTACAACTGAGAAAAAGGTCCTGAGGTGACCAAAGTACCTGGCATGGTATCAGACCTGCTATGCTATGTTTTCCTTAGTTTGTCAAATAATTGCCAGCAATCTTCAAGAATTACATAAATAACAAATAGAAACATATTTTCCATTTGCTGTGAATGGAGATACTCAAATAATAAATATAAAGTAATTTAAGCAATTTTTTTAATGATATCTACGCTCACTTAACCAGAGGTCTCTCTCTCCTTAGCTCGCTTTCTCTGTCACTAAATCTGTCTGAGATCCCAGCCACAAGCAAGTGCCTTTGTGTCAAAGATTAAGTGAAACCAGGAGTGCCAGCAATGCCGCGTTTGCACTGTGAACACACTCAGTCTCAGCTGCACCAACACATCAGAGTACTCAGACATAAACAGCTACTGTAGATCAAAAATAAGCTAAGGTTAAAAAACTTTCATAAATGTAAATCTGTTATCTATTTATTTAATCTATTATATAGTACATATATTAAAAGCAAGTATATAAGCAATGCCAAATAAGACTTGGCACTACTTGAGAAATGCATCTGCATTTTACTACAGGGTGGCTCCTGTGTAAGATTAAGTGTTTTTACTACATAAAATTGTCACTGAAAATGATTGGGTAGCAAAGTCAGGCTATCAACACACAGAGAATATAATTCCTGGAAAGTGAGGCAATACTACAATGAAAACATTATGAACAAAGCCCAAAAGTGCCAGAGGTGGTTTACAAGACAGAGGCAAAAAGAGGCCTTGGGGGCACTGTGGGTTTGTAGTGATAGGGAGGGGAATCTCACACACACTTGGCTCAGGGAGGCACAGAAACAAATGGCACATGGTGGACGACCAATCGCTGGTGGTCTAACCAGCTGACTAACTTCCGGTGCAACCCATAAGTGACTCAGTAATGATTTACTGACAAGTCAAAGGTTTTTAAAAACAAATTTAAAAGACTGTCTTTTGGATACATTTTACTACAAATCATTTGAATATAATAACAGTGATCGCACATCAGCTGCTAATGCTAAGCTGCTCATAGTATCAGTTACAGTGATCTGTGGCTTGAAATGTTGCTACATAACAACACATTTCTGTGGTCTATGAGCTCACATTTGCACTTGTGTTTATTTGTGTGATGTGACTGCATGCAAGAACGTCTACTTGCAAGAGAGTGTATGTCTTTGAGTGTCTCTCAGTGGTCCTGTGGTCTTTGAGTGTGGACCTGAACCAGCCGTCTCTAGTTCTGTTTGCACAGGACATGCCTCAGGAAGCTAAGACAACTGTTCGTGTTTGCCTAGGCTTGCGAACCCGACAGCTGCATTCTTTGACACTCTGTTTATAAGTGTTTTTATACATTTAGCCTATGGAATCTGTTGGATCGTGCCATTCTTGCTGACCTTTTCTAAAGAAACACCCATCAGAAGGAGAAAGGAGGACTATAACGCCAACGAATAAACCATTGGCCAACTCTAAAAAGTACATTCTTCCTGACTTTCCTGTTCCTGTCTCCATTAACACAACAAATCTTTATTACAACCAGCACTGAGTCAACAGTGATAATTTACCATCTAACAAAAAAGCAAGAAAAAAAATCGAATCAATCCATTAAATAGCGATTTGGAGCCTTAACAGACTAAACTAAGGATGTTAGAAACACCACATCTAGACCTGTTCTGTCATCATTTGCACGCTCTGACCTCTCAAGATCCCCCAAATCGCTCTTACCCATTCTCCTTTTACTCTTTCTTCTCCTTGGTGTTTCATTTCCTGCCCATCAGCCTTAGTCTTCCACCATTTCAGCTACAGCCTTTACTGGCAAAAAAGTCACGACAGTACCAAAACATATGCTATAACACAACATTCCTATAGAGATGAAATGAAAAACAAATTAGTGGATGAACTCTAAGACGTTTGGAGAGTGGCGAGTGTGAAAGTGAGAGATGATGAGATCCGTCTGTGCTTATTTGAAATGTTGATATGGTTTTCTCGTACAATGGTTACGCTAATTTATGTACCAAAGCCTGCTTTACACAAATCTGCCAAGTCCAATAACTGTGCTCATAATCTCCAGCATCTAGAATAATCACTTTGTGGTCTATTTGTTTATGAATGAAATGAAGCAATTATCCTAATGAAGATCAGCTTTCTTGCTGGGGGAATTGTAGCATTTCAGCACAATGAAAATGTTTTGTCTTTGTTGCATCCATGTTGGCATGCTGATTCCTTAATCATAAAACAATGGGAACAACCCAAATTTTATTGTATGATAATTAGGAACATGCTATTCACAGTTGGGATTCTAAAACTGTAGCAACGAAAAACTGAACTACGCACTTCCTGACCTGAAGTCTAAACCACATGCATGTGGATGCTGCTAAATGTCAGCAACAAGTTTGGCTGTTGCTATTGGCGAACCAAAAACATACATTTGCACAGCAAGAGATCAAAAGTTACTAATGGCTCATTTTTTATAATAAAAAGCCTTCTACGCAACAGCTTTTATGACACTCACTACTATGTTTGCCATACTTATCTCTGCTGAAGCATGTTACATTTGTTTTGTCTACAGAAATACAGAGACCTCACTCAACAGACATAAAAGTGCAACTCGACTTAAAGAATGAGCCTTCAAGTTCAACAAAGAATGAATCAAGGGTTGTATTTCTTTTTCTGCAGTGCTGATGGAAAGCAGATGAATCTGCTCTGAAATGCTACTGTAGCACACTGAAATACTGTCAGCTTTCCCTTCCCGTCAGCACAGTGAGCAAAGAACAGGGCACAGAAATAGTTAAATAAATCAGATAAAGGAGATCTTTCTCCCTCTTTTTGCTTCCCTCTCACACACACACGCACACACACGCACAGACATTCTTTAGTGAAATCCATCAATCAGCATTTCATGCAGTTTGGGTTTGAACCACACCAAATGCACTAAAACAATAAACGTCTGTCTTTCAAGTCGCTATCTGGACTGGAACACATCTGGTGGCAAGGCTCATTTTGGTTTCCACATCGTTGAATGACATTACAGACTCAATGGCGAGCTGAAAAATAAAGTACCCCTAAAAATCTCTCTCCAGTTTCCCTCCACCTACAGACCCTTCTCTTTCTTTATGCACACACCAACCTTCTTCCCCCCTCCCTTCACTAACCAGCTAACCTCTCAAATGCTATTCCACCACCCATCCCCCAACCAATCAAGAAGTGAATATAAAACAGCACAAGGAAACTGGGCTGCAGGAGGGAGGTGATAGGGGGGGAGAGACAGCCAGTCAAGGCAATTGCTACTGAGAAACCAGTGGCCTCCTGAGGTGAAGACAGTTTAAAATGCCTTGCCACACTGGACTTGACTTTACACAAGTCACAAGTGCATGATGCACACACCCAACAGCCAGCTGAGGAGCCAAGAGTCAAGCCTGACTGTTGTATTTTGGTTTCAAGGGGCTGTGACGATAATTAGGGTTAATGTGATTTAATGAGGGGCACGAGTTGAACCGGGGCTCGGCCGATTCACTTCGTAATCAACGTCAAGATTGAAATTACTCTGACACCTTATGATGCGGCTGTGTTTCGCAGTAACTTACAGCTTGTCATGCACGTCACCCAGGCTGAAAACTTAATATCAGCCTCACTCTAAAAGCAGTCTGCTGATAAACTTACTGAATGATAGATTACAGGCTGATAACAGCGCAGAAATTACTCGAAATGCAATAGTATATCTCTAAAGTATATTGGGAGGAGTTTAAAAAATACACTGTCATGATTCAATTCTTGGTAATATAATCAATCATCAACATAAATAGCCTGTTTCTATGGACCTCGGTGATTAAGTAGATAACGAGGCAGGATAAACTATAGAATCTATTTTCAGCCATACATGACTTATGACCCTCTTAACACCTCTAGTAGCTCTGAGTCATGTCTGGTCTAGATTATAAAGTACAGAGCACTGGAGTGCTGTGAGTCTGGTTGACTTCTCTATCTTGTAGGTTAAACTCGAGTCCATCGTGGTAAATCCCTGTAATGGATAGCTGTATCCCCTTATTTGCTCTCTGTACAGACAATAGCTGTCCTTAAAATACCCCATGAAATCCAAGGCAGATACAGCTATAGAATAGAAACTACAGTATCACTGATGTGGCGAGATTGGGGCTTTTTCTTGTGATGCAACTATACTGTAACATAGAAACATAGCTAAACAGACATGAAGCCAAACGAGGAAGCTTGGGTTCTGCGTGTAACACACTTTTGGATTTAACTCAGATGAAAAATGCAGTCGTACCTCCATCGCGCTTTATTGTGTTTCAAAACAAAACCCTCACACTCCTACTGTAACAGTCCATGCACACAACACAATCTAAGCCCCACTGCTCCAGAGAATAACACTGTAGCTACTTATCATTAACTCAAAGACACAATCAGCCCCAGGCGATCCAGCTTCCCTCCATAACCTTTTGACATTGCTGCTGGGAAGGTAAATGAGAGAAGAAGTTAGACACAGCGAGGGGGGTGGGGGTGGGGATGTGGGGAGACAGAAAGACTTCATTATGAATACAGCCAGGAAGTGGTTAGACCAAAAAATAAAAAATTCAAATAATAAAACAAGAGAACTTTACAATAAAGACAGTTTAGTGATTTTTAAATCCAAAACATAGCCTTAATTCCATGTGCCGACTGCAAGTAACTGCATTATAACAGCAAACTCGCCACTCGTAGTTCCAGCAACACAGACTGCATTTTTCCCTCTGGTGTGCATGCGAGCCATGCATGGGTTAACATTTTCCCAGTGAGAATAGTTGGGATATTGCAACTCGGACTGGCCAGTCAGCAGAATGTTATGAATGGGCACAATGAAAAACCCCAAGTCCATGCTGTCGACCCAAGAATGCTTGCCTCCATGTAATTAACTTCGCTCTGTGTACAGAATGAGGTACTGCTGAAATAACTCTTCTTATTTCTGTTTCTATTACTGTCATGTTTTCAAGAGGGGGAAAAAAATCACATTCTGAGAATTCAAATGGAAAATATTTTTGCCTGTCCATACTTTGAAGTATCCTGTGACTAATACAGTGATTTGGATAGCACTGGAAATGGAACGGACCACTTAAAAAGGGGTGGTACGTGCTCTGCAAAAGCTGGCCTCATTGCTTTTCGAGTGGATGAATGTCAGCTAATGGTAATGTGTATTCGTGTAGTGATATAAAATAGGGCATAAGATTAAACATAAGATAAATGTATAAATGAGGTATACCTTAAAACCTGTTTCATACATACAGCTCACCTCAAAGTGTTTTAGCAATTAGATTTGCACTTTGCACGCATGCAAATATACGCACACGTGCACGCATTTAGTCCTAAATAAAATCTCTAAATAACTGATAGTGAGTTGGAACAGACTGCAACTATGTAAAGAGTAACATCTGCAAACCATCGAATTATAAACCTACAGTATAACTACAGTATAATTACATGAGAGGCTCCCTCTTGGGCACTGTGTTGTTAGAGGGAAAAGGGATGAGGGGAAAGTGGAACATCTACAGTAATCTATCCAACTTCATTTCACCGGAGTGATTCTGCCTCGGGGTATGCACAAGTCATAATGCATTTGACAAATAGTCTCCCACTAAAACAGGCATTTGCGAAGAAGTGGCCTTCAGCGCTGGTATACACAGCTGAGTGTACGCTGAACAAACAAGCCTCCCACTCAGCGAGGAAAGATACAGAGAGGCTTCAAAAAGATTAGGAGAAATCTTGGGCGAAAAGTAAAGATGACTCACAGTGATTGTGCAAGTGCAGGACAATGCAAGTTGGATGGAGTTGAGAAGAGCAACAGAGCCGTGGGGTTCTTAACAAAACACAAATCGATGCTTTTCTCATGTGTTGTTCTTTGCATTGTTCTGAAATACGGGCGCACAGGTTGTTTTTACAATGAATTGCAGAGAATCATCATAACGGTTTTAAAGAATATCTTTATCCTTTTGGTTTTTGAGCGTGAACTTGACTGAAAAACAAAACTAAAGCATAACCTTCTGATTAAATATTTGGGTGATGCTTACATTCTCTTGTCAGTTTGTTAGCATTAATGTAGTCATCAGTCATGCAATAAATCCTACCTTCAGATTACAGTGCTCAGTTTTAGTTCTTACAGTTGTTTTAAAGAGGTGTTGATTTAACACAGTGACTACAGTATTTAGGTTGCAGTGCTAGCTATATATACTGACTACACTGTATTCTGCCCATCCCATTTATAACACAGAAGAAAAGGCCAAATAATGAAAACACCTATGATGAGGTTCCTGGAAGTTAGCTCATGTAACATATTTTAACAAAAACTGAGCACTGTAACCTTCCTGAAGGCAATCTGTGCTGCAAGAATGTTTTATTGCATCTGTTTTAACAACCTGTCCCTGAATAAAAGCATTACATTAACAATCTTTCCTTCCTCTGCTTCTGATTTCTAAAAAAAAAGTAGAAAAATAGAGTAGAGATCTGATCATTGTGTGTGCACACAATTTACAGTCATTCACACAAAGCTTAACAGTCACCCTCAGAAATAGATTTGACTTTACACCACTAGAACAGGAAGCCATACACTTTTTTATATGTGAACTGTCCCACTTTGTATTATGTGCACTTCCTGGTTGGTGTATTTAATACTGTACTGTAATGCATAATTACACGAGTGATTGTCAAACAAGCTGTATATATATATATATATATCGGTGTGAATGTCTTCAGGAGGCCACGTTTGGGAGTTTTGTGCCTATTTGAAAACATGCAGCTCTTAACATTGCTTAGAATTATGTTTGCAATTTACCATGGAAAAATTAAAAAAAAAAAAATATCAACAGCAATGACTAACTGTCTTGTGAATCTGACTTTAAGAAAAAAAGAAATCAGCTTCCTCACTTGCTGATTGAAGTGGCATTAAACAGCTGCGGTGCTTCTAATACTGAGCCACTCCAGCAGGTCAACTCCATACTTGTGAATTCAAGGCGCCAGTAAGATGAACTATTGCCAAAAATGTCTTATAAAGATCCTGTATCATTATTCAACAGTTACGTGTAGAAGCAGGAGTACAGTGCAGATAATGTGTCGCTTTACATCATGGTCACAGCTGTTACTTTAGTAATGACAATGTTATATGATTCTGTCCTTGAAACTCAAACCTGCTCCTTACCGGGCCAACAGCCTCTACGCTTGCTGAATCATGATAACCAATACAGTTCATTGTGTTAATACTACAAGAGCTGGGACGCAGCCTCAGTCAGAAACAACAAGGTCCTACTGTGATCTTCAGTAGATAGCACATCTGCAGCTACTCTGTCTGCCTACAGTATATGTGTTTAGCTAACCGCACACACACACACAATTATACAACTTTTTCAAAATCACAAAAAGATTACAAAAGTACTTCTACCTGAATTCTGCTTCTAGTGATAGACTAAATTAACATGTAAAACAAAATCGAGCTATAACTATGAACACTTCATTTGGATTTTAAAGACTGATGTTGATGTCCCAGTGAGTCAGGAGTTGAGGAATAACTGCAATCCTTGTAAACCATTCGCGTATTGTGATTCAAATCTCTCTCCAAGTATGTGAGTGTTGGTGTCGAAGAGTGTGTCCACGGGCAGCTAACCGCATGTGTTGGACATGTATACATACAGGTGACTGTGTGCATGAACAGGCTAGATTAACAATTCAAATATTGTACTGAGCTATAATGTTTCACTTTGTCATCAGCAAAAGCTAACTGCCTGCTGGCTTTCTTCCAGGTGCTAAGGCAAGCAAACCAATGTGAATGGCTGGGGGTATACTGCCTTCTTCTAGTTCTGCTCAGTAGTTACTGGTAAATGTTTACACAAGTTTTACCTTGACCACCGCAGTAAAAGAAACTTGGCTCATTACTTGCAACTTGTAACCTTGGACTATTAAGTAGGTCTGTATGTACATTTCTCACTTGTAGATGCCAAACATTTTTCTGCAAGGAAAAGAATCTGCAATGGTGTCCACCATGGACAGAGTGCAAGAGTAAAAAGCTTCTCTCTTTACTGTAGGCCCAACATCAACAGGATATCAATAACCACATAATTCAAGAAGGAATTGGAAAATCCAAAACGCACTACTGCAGATGCAGCCTTTTCTTTCCTTTCTTTCGAAGAGCCTGTTTTCAGAGATAGATAATCCATGACAGGTGTTAGCACTTCAAGTTGTTCAATAAACGCTTCTTTTACTACTGAATCGTGCGTACAACGCAGTTAATTTTTCCAGCACTTCTTATCAGTGTTAATGTAAACACAAAAGCTAATATAATAATCAAACTTTAACCAAACACGGAAGGCTTCTTTTAAAGGCAAAGGCGAATAATCATTTCTAAAAAGTTATTATGCGCACAATGATGTGGTTGAATTTTTGTCCATACAGGTGTTGATAACCAAGCATGCCAAAATATACTAGTGATTAGTACTAATGGAAAGTATCTTACCGAGCAATAATGCAAAATAAAACAGACGAAAATGCCAAATCACGCTGCAACATGTATAGTCTTAACCAATACGCATAGCATGCTCTCATATTTCAACGCAATGCTGATAATTGTATTTCGGAATAATAGTGCACTGGCCCTGTAAAGTAGCTGGAAAGTGTATTTCCGCAGTTAATTCTGAAGCATTTAGATCATATAGAAAACATTCTGGCGGTCTATATATATTAGAAGACAAGAAAAAATGCACACGTTCATTTTGTCCATTTGTCAGTTTTGGTTGTTGAAAGCAATCACCAGCTCCTCCGGTGCGCCAGATAAAGTGGTGCGCTCCAACTCTGCTCACAGGACATCCACAGCACAACGCAGCCCCAGTTTATTCACACTAACACACAAGCGATTTGAAATTAAACGCCACCTCACGTGCACGATCTCAAAGCAGGTGTCCTTTTTAGCAAAGTTTATGAGTCCAAATACATTAAAGAAATACAACGAAGTTGACGGGGAAATGCAGCCTGTCACTCACTGATCCCGAGGGAACCAAAAGTGCAGCACTTGTCACTAGAGGTCTTCAAACAGCGTGCCTGAAAAAATACGACCCGTCTGCCACCATGCGTATTCAATATACATCATGAAACTTATGGCTGCACATCTGACCGACTAAAGTAACCGTAAACGTTTACCTTGTTGGAATGGTAATAGTCCAAACCGGAGTCAGTCGGTAGCGTACATGAACCCACGCTTGAAGGGGGAGCTGGATAAAATCTGACGTCCATCTCAGAGTCCGCAAGACTGACGGCATGAAAACGTAGCTCCCAAAAAAAAAACCTGTGCGACTTCTCTCTCTCCTGCACACACACACACTCACACACACTCACTCACACACGTCTCTCTCCCTCTCTTTTTTTTTCTTTTGTGTATCAAACCGAACAAAAAAGTAGTACGAGAAGATGTTCAGTCTTTATATCCGTCCTACAGTTACTTCGGCCCTAACTGCACGCTGATGCTCTCATATATAACATCCCTATAAAGTTCACTTGGAAAGAGGGGGGAAAGAAAAGACAGATGCCCGCCTCAGTAATCTCTGAAACTAGGAAGCTAAACAGTGTAGTTGTTTGACAGCGAAACAAGCCGGGCGTGCTGCAGGTGAAGAAATGATCTTGTCTACGGTTTCTCCCAAAACGCCCGCTCTCCGTTCCTCGTTTCCAGACGCGCTGTAGCTTTGTCATGTGGGAGCGCTCTGATCCATCCATGCGTTCCCGTCCACTCAGCAACTGCTAGGCTGCGACCTCTACCGGTCAGAGGAGGACAGGCGAGAAGAGGGTCAGTGGGGCTGGGAGGATTGACGAGGTATAGTGAAGAATAAGTCTTTATTAGTGAGTTTAAGTGACCCTCAGATAGTGGGCCAACGACAGCCTCTCTGCGTGGTCGTGAGAGCATCACAAGTTGATTTAACACTGGGGTGTGGGCATTTGGCTGATTCAAAGAGCTGTAGAAATGTTTAGTTTTTTTGTGAAATCTCTTTGAAATGATCAAATCAGCTCTTACACAGGCTCTGTTCATCTTTCTAAAAATGGCTATAAACATCTAATCTTTACTATCTAATTAATTTTAGTGTAATAACACTATATCTGACAGACACAGAAAATACAAATGCATTCAATTCAATAGGAATTTAAAGCCTTATGTTATTTTTTCATGAAAACATGAATTTATGCTTTGAGATTCCTGATGTGACCCTGAATTTAACTGACGTACTTGGTATGATGTGCAGCACGCTGCCATAATTTGGACCATAAAGTTCACGGTGAATCTCATTAACTTTTTCACTTCACTTCATTATTTAAATGTTGTTTACAGCAGTTTTGTCATATAAATAAAAAATATTGTTATGTATTTTGATGCATTTCAGTGGGTCGGCAGCCAGTGGAATACATCTCACTTATAAATAAAGGAATCTCTGTATCTCTGTGTATCTTCTTCGCATTTCACAACTGTTCATCCGTCCAATTTCAAACTCGGGAGTTTTATCTCAGTGGACCACAGAAGTCATGTGGATGGTCAGTGGTCTCATATTGTGGTCTCATTTATCATCTACCTATTGCTAGGTAATGGGAAAATACTTGACCTCACATATGATGTCACAAATCTCCCTTCTGTGAAGAAACCAGATCACCACTAATGTGGCACATCAGATAATAGAAGACTAGAAGTCCCAACTTTGCTGAGGGGAAAACAGTTCTCACCTGATTTTGTATAGTCTGAAGGTGCAAAATAAATAAATGCTTAAAGGCTTCCATCTACTGGATTGGAAACCTTAGCTGGGAAATGGGACAATATGTTGGTTTTTTTGTTGTTGTTGTCTTTATAAGCCACCAAACAGTAAAATTAATCATTTTATGGGACAAAATTTGATAGAGGTCATAAGACATTGGGTATCATCGAGACTTGGAAAACTATTGTATCTTGACACTTGTTGTGTTTTCTGATCCTTTAATATGCCAGGGTTACCTGGTGTGTTGGTTTTTGTAATTTAATAATGCTGTTGGAAGTTTGACAGTATTTAGGTTGTGTTACAGTGGAATGTAAATCATTCAGAAATCTGTGAGTTGGTTTTTGATGCCTTAGCTAACTATAGTAGCTGGCTAACTATGGAGTCATGGCTATGCAGAGATAGAGTGCTAAAATCATTCTCTGACACAGCAAAACCTAACATTTGTAGCCACTTTAAGGTATTTTACTGGTGTCAGGCATCTGTTGCATTGTGTAGGGATAAATGTTTTCCCCTCCACCTGACCTGATTTTCTCACTATGGCGATATAAATTGTTGCTCTAATTTTGACCCTTGAATTCACACACATAATCACATTCACACACAGCTGGACAAATAGAAAACATGCTCACACAGCAGTCAACACAGCATGATGCACACACAGAACAACCATAGCTTTAGCGAGGTACAGATAAGAAAAAATAACCTTGCTCCCAGCCAAATGTGTATTTTTACAAATGGGATGAAGTGGTGTTGTGTGCTCAGTCTTATGGCTATGTGCAATTTATTCTTGCGTTCTTGCGCAAAGTGTGTATTTTTTCTCTCACTTTGAGAGTGTGTTTATGTTAACCAAGCTGCCATTGTTATCCCAGTGGGTGACTTTTTGGCCCCCTCAGGACTCTGCCCATGTCCATGTTGCTAACACACGGCATGGTGGCTCTGGCCCTGGGGTTTGAGCCTGCGTTAATACCAGGCACAGATGGGTTGCACCATGGGCTTGCTGTTGCAGTCTGCCATCAGCTGCCAGCTCAGGCTGTCCTGACTCCAATCTCATAAGGTTAACTGTCACAAGGATACTGATTTCTTCCAATTCTGTACCTCTGTGTTGGATTCCTCTCTGCCTATCTCTCACTTTCTCTCTCACCGTTACTCGTTCGCTCAGTCGCTTGCTTTTACAGCAGAGGATACAGTACACAGGGTTATCTGGCACATGAGGACTCATGCCTTCATTGGGAAAGAATGCGTGTAGTTTTTTGCATTACAGCCTTACGTGAAACAGAACAGTGAAGGACTCATGCCACATATTAGGAAAATGGGTGATTAAAAAAATAAGTAGTGGAAGAAATCGGGTAAGTGGAAAAAAGTGCAAGCGAAGGATGCCGGTAAAAATCGAGATGAGAAGAAATTAATGTGTGGTGGAGGGGCACAGAGAATGGTGTAACATGTAAATAAAAGGGAGATGACACACAACTGAGGCATAGTCAGGAAAACTTTAACATTCAAGGACAAAAACTTTCCAGTGTAAAATGCAAATCGTGTCATCCAGCTTACCCTCTATTCATCCATTCAGCACAATAGTGGCACAAACATTTTTATTGCCACGGTAAGAGCTCCTGCTAGCATCAGGAAATGAGAGGAAAAAATAAAACATTAGTTTCCATTAAGGGTTATAACCTTGCTTGTACTTCGATGATGTCAGGAGCGCTGGTTTAATAACTTTATCTGAGCTGTAGTCATTTTAATTTTCATAAATTGATAACTAATTTTTCAATGCAGAAATATAACATTTAGATGAAAATGACTTTAAGACCTCAATAATTTTCCTTTTTAAATAAAGCAGTAAAAGACCTCACTGATGTTTGCAGTGCTTCGTGCTAAACGCAAGCAATCAACTTTGGAGAGAAAACATTCGTTTTTCGGTAATTGACGTACAATTTCACTTAAAAATAAAGCACTTACTGATAAGAGGCAGAAGACAAAGACGAAAACACTTTCTTCTTTTTCTACTCTGCCCCTCAGATCTCTCCGCTTCCATTTAAGTGAGCTTTTAATTTTTCTTCCAGATAGAAATGTGCACTGATTATCAACAATTGCTGCTTTGCTGTTTTTTAAGTAAATGTTTAACTCACATATATCACAAGGTTCCCTAAAGAACACAAAAAGTGGACTCAAAATTAACTGTGACTTACTAAAATATCACAAAAAGTAGCAACTTTCTACCTTGTGCAATAATAAACCTCTAAAAAAACAAATTATAAGTTATGTTGATGCAGCACATGTTTTACCATCATCAGCTTTTCAGGGTTATTTGTTGACTTTGGGCTGACATGTTCTAAGCGGATTCTTACTAAAATACCAAACAAAAAAAATGTGATCAAAAGTGGGGGTTTTCCTATAACAATTCACCTATATTCTTTGATGATGTTTAAAGATCAGTTGCAAATTCAAACGGCAAAGACAGTGACTGAATTTTAAATGACCTGGTTAGAATTCTAAGACTGTCAGTATGAGAGAAAGCAAAAAGACAAAGACAACAAAGTACAGAAACAAAAGGTGATTCATCAGTTCCAAATGTGAGTCAATTTGCTAGATTCTGTAACTACAGGGAGAATTTGACAGTGTGTCAGTGAGAAATGTTCTAACAAGGATGCATAATTTTGCTATTTATTGGCATTATCCAGTGACTGCAACCTAAATGACTATATGCTAGGTTATTTGCATTTATAGCAGCTTAGCAGCAACGGGAAATATGTTACACATAAACCATTCAAGCCTATTAAAGAAGTCACTGCTGAAAACAACAACAAAAAAAAACATACCTTACTTATTTACAATGTAAAAATAGACTGGTTTAATCACAAGACCACTCAAAAGGAAATGGTTTGGGTTAAAATAATCACTTTGTTAAGGTTAGGGTACCTCGGTCATCGTTCTTACTGTTTAAGTATTTGCAGGCCCCTAATTTCTCTTTTCAGGATCTACTTGATGAAATTTAAATGCTTTAATTTCCAAAAAAACCTTCTCATACTGTACATTGCTGCATCACCTCTTTTCACCCTCTCGCTAACAGAATGGGGAATAAAACCCCAGCAAGTCAGCTGGCCTTATCTGGACTTAGTGCAGGCAGCTGTTCATTCTCTGTTTGAGGGTATGCCAAGCTAGCCTCTAGGCAAAAATGTGCCCGTTTGTTAGACAGTGACGTAGATAAGTGACAGATAACATTTGCTACAGTTTCACCACAGCTGACTTTGAAGTTCATTTTCTCTCATCTGCTGGATGTGTGTTACTCAACATCAACTGTATATAAACCAGTGGAATGGTATTTTCCTTGAGTAACAATGTTATCGACGCATTGCTTTTTACCATTTAAAGAAACATTTTCCATTGCTGACAAACAATTTAAAACAGGAAACAAACTCTCCAGTGCTAAAGTTCAGTGTGTCACCAACCCATTCAGTGATTAGTGCTTTTGTTTCAGTGTGAACTGTAGTGTGTTTTACACAAGCTCTTTTCAACCCAAAGATGATAATTACTTTGAATAATAAACCTTTTTTCAAACTACATGGCTCCTAATGCATCAAAATGAAACCCAAACTAACGATAATGGACGGAGATCAGTGAATAAGATGAAAAATGCCTGGTTAGTAACAAAAAAAATCCTCTAGACACTGTACCTCCAGAGGTTGTACCGTACATTAAATTCACCATTTCTTAAGTGGCCTTCTCCTCCTCCTACACAAGAGAACACACATTAGCCTACTCTTTCATCTGTAACAAATAAGCAGAGTTATGCAAGTGTTATTTAATGTCACTATAATAAGAGCTTCAGTTCCCCACTAGTTATGGGAAGTGAAGCTGTCAAGGTGGAGTTTCATCAGACACCACAAGACTTTTGCTGTTGGTCATTTTATGCAAAATATTAATGCTTATTCTTCTGTAAAACAGAGGCCAGTGCTTTGGTTTCAGGAATTACCACGAGGACCTCTGTAGGTCAAGTGTTATCTTTGCTATCATCTGAGCAGAGCAAGGTTATTTTATGATTTTTTTTTTATTGCATCCACTTACATTGCTTTTAACCAAAATTTGCAGTCCTAAATGTTGCTGCTTACCTCCCTGATTTAATTTAGCACCCTTGTGAATATTGCAACAACATTGCCTTGGTCCACTGTTAGCAATTCCATATAAGGTTGTCCAGAGTACAGCAAACAGCAAAGTAATGGTAAACAGGAAAGAGTTCAGTTGGTCCATTAGGCAGAGAGATGACTCATTAATGACCTGAATCTACACAGAACACTGTTTCGCAGTTATTACACAGAAGCAGCATATTTGTGTGGGGAGGAAAAAAAAGTCAAACCCATGGAAACTGATTATGCTAAAAAGACTCACCTTTGCTTTGATTTGTGTCATTTGTGTTCTGCGAAGCACTTTGTTATAGAGCAGCTTGTGAAAATGCTTTGTAAATGCCTTTATAAATGCCTTTATGAATGACTTTGCCTTTGACATTGCCTCTCATGCAATAAATTTCACTTTATGTCAATTTAAGCTACATCAGACTGGTACTGAGGTACTTAATTTTCTGCTTTCATATTTCCACTAAAGTCAAGCTACCTAAATAAAAAACCCTTTAGGTCAGTAAGTTTGGTTGTTCTAACTCAACCATATACCGAAAATGAATTCCTGTTTCTCTTCAAAACTGTTCTACTCTGATCTTACACAGAAGACAACGCAAATCCAGACAAGTAGGAAACAAGACAAACAATGGAAATGGTGACATGACAGGATTTGGTGGCATGACATTTTGGGTAACAAGGCACCATTATTGCTCAGATGCACGGTTACAGCTAGACTTCCTAGACACAGCAAGTAGTTTCGTGTTGCGTAAAATTGAAACACTGGCCACAATGTTACAAAGGAATAGATTTTTGCCTCAGAACATATGTGCACGTTGTTTTGACCACCAGTACTTTTCATTTCCTTCCCTGTCCGACTGTGTTTCTGCAGCACATAAAAACTTTTCCAATTCAGAAACACTTTGTGCCAGAGCTCAAGCGAATTAAAGTGTGCAAATAAACTATTATGTATGTCAGTTCCAGAATAACAACAATTATACGCAGCACAAAGGGCTGCTCAATGGTGAACCTTTGCTAACCTTTTCTAGCCACTGACATTCAATAATGGGACTATGTTGTCTCTTGTTCCTTTGGACAATCATCCATTGAAACAACTGCCATTCATGCAGTTTGCTCCACCCTCTGCGTGACCCTTTTTCATACTAGTAATTAGCTGCTGTTGAATTTCTACCAGATGCAAAGCAACCACGTACAATATTGACTATTCATGTGGATATCTATGGCAGTTTATTAGATTATCATTTGATACACCACTCTCAAGTCTGACATATAACTGGTGCATTGTGATTTGGTTGTATTTTTCCAAAAGAAATGAATTTTAAAATGTCAAACTGTTACTAGAATTAAAATTTAGCTTTGAATTAAGGTGAGGAAATGTGCATGCAATTCTTTCTGTTTTGATGCAAGAAAATGGAAACGATTCCTCCAAACATCTGTGCACAATTGCAAAAAATTACTTTTAATCATGTTTTTACAGCTCAATCATCCCCTCATCCTCCCATTCCACTTCTGAATAAACCCTCTTCTTCATCATCCTCTCATTCCCCGACCTTCTACTTATGTTGCACATGAGAAATGAGAGGGGGATGGGAGGGAAGATGAATGAAACAGGGAGTGGGGAATGAAAGGGAGGGGGGAACAAGAAGAGAGCAAGATTGGGGAAAATGCCCTTTGACTGGATTTAAAAGTCTGTGGCATTTCATTTTCAGAGAGAGGAGAGCTTCATCTCCTTCAGATCCTTTAAGGGCCAACCTAATTGATTAATGTTTCCATCTCATTGAGAAGAGGGGGGGTTGTGGTGGGGGACAGGGGGCATTTGAAGCTTAACTGGAGCCTTTTACATTCCCAAGTCTTAAAACAGAACCACCACAAAGAGAGATGATGACAGAATGAAAGTCGGAGTGATGAAACAAAGTGTAAAATTCCAGTAGATGAGTAAAATATGTTGAAGGTCAAAGTTGTTTCAATCTGAACGTAGAGGGATAAAAAAATAGTCGTGTCTTACCCCATACTATAAGCTCCCCTTGTAATGAAATAATGTACGTGTTTTTAGCGAGGTATTCAGTTTTCAAAGAGGCTGTTTAGGTTTCTGCACCTGTCATCCAGCTGGGCAGCAGCAGGCACTCTATATGATTGCAAAATCTAATGTAAGAAATCCACTGCCTTTTCATTGGAAGTGAAGACTGATAAAAAATTTTTAAAAAAACAAGTCACTGACATGAAATCTAAAGTAAAGAAGGAAAATATACTTTCATATCTTGATAATTTAGTGCTTTGAACAGGTGATGCTCTCCCCAGTAACAGTATTTATTTTTGACACATGATACATAAAGCCTTACAGTAATTTCCAGCCTTCCATGCCCACGACCCGAGGCCACGGGAACACAAAGCTGATCATGGCTGAACAGAAGTAATGGAAATTAATGTGAGGACAGACTCATAACATGATAGCTCTGTAGGCTCAGGTGTAAGCTGAGGTATGAATCTCAAAACTCTCTGAATGAAAATATACCATGATTACTTGCCCTTTGCATGTTTTTGACACCAACATGAAAATATTTATATATCGAAGACTCTACAGGCATTTCCAATCACACAACAAAACCAGTGGAGAGAAGCCAAAACAGTACTGACCTTTACCCAACATGGTATATTAAATATGAAAGGTCAGCTTCCACGGTTGGGGGAGGGTGGAAGTTAAGTCTAGCACATAGCAGACACAGACAAAATACTGTAATATCTATCAGGCAAATCCCCGAGCTGCCTTCAGAGGTCATTTGAATGTGAAGGGTGTTGAAGCAAGAGGAAAGCAAAGATACATAGTTCAGCAGTCCTTCCGCTGTTGTTGAACATGAGGCATGCTGCTCTGCAGTTGCATTTTTATAATCCTATTAATCATGCAAGCTTCTGTTACATCTGCTCGACTTCCTGAATCACAAAAATTGCAATTTAATATAATTTGCGGTATTTTTCCCCCCCCTTAAACTAAATAATACAAACTCCTCAATAACAACTGTACAATTGAATTCTGTTCAGTGTAATTAAGGCTCAGTTTTATAATTCAAATGTCCTTCTGAAAACGGAGTCAGCTATTTAGCTGCCAATCACTCTGCTCATCGCTGAATGCATGTAGTCACCAAACAAAACAAAATTATTTCCCTTTATGCAAGCAGCTGCTTTTCACTCAGAATAAATTACTGTACAATAAGTTTGATGAGAGCCAGACATCTGTAGCTATGTTAACACATCATCTAATATTAACGTAAATTCTAGATCTTTAAATGTAAATCAACACATTGACTATAATCACATAGAATTTATATGTATTTCTTTCCCTCACAGAAAAGAATGCCTGTCAGCTTGGGACTGAGTTTTACTTGGGTATTATTTTTTTTTAATATATTATATTGCTTTTAAATTACATTTGAACTTAAAAACATAGTAATTCATTTTATTGAGGTTTCACATTAGTAAAAGGCAACGTTTCTTTCAAATCCACAAATCTAATCCAAATCCATTTGTCTTATTAAAGCATTTACATGTTTGAAAACAGAGGAATTGTTTTGAAAAATTAGATGCTCTTTTTGACATACTCCAAGTCCCTTCATTCGAATCACCAAGTGAGCGCTTTTGTTTTTTTTATTTTTATTTTTCTTTGATTATCCATCTACTTCATTCTGAGATTGGGCATGCCAAACAGTTTTCTTCTCTCACACAAATATTACCACTGAGAAAGTCATAATGTTATGAACTAATGACAGTGATAGCAGAAAACAGAAAAACTACCAAATGGTTTTCATTAAAGAATAACATCGTGTACTACGACATTAAACATCCATAGTAAAAGCCTTTGCTCCAAATGAAATTAAAGAACTTCAGTTTCTCCTCAGAAACTCTTGAGCTGCGTCCCAATTTTTGAAGATCACATGTCAAATCTGCAGCTAATCCACAAATAACATGTTAGCATCAGTCCAAATGACCCATAAATTCCAAGCATTTCTAAGTTACTTATTGCTGTTGCCTTGTCAAAGACTGTAAGAGTCACAAAGCAAAGTTTACTGGAGAAGTTATGATGGTGCTATAAACAACCCTCAAATACTGGGCCATTGTAAATTGTAGCTTCTATGGTATAGCTCATCATGTCTACACTGTTCTTAAAAACCATGGTGTTTATGTTGGGTTCCCATTATTTACATTTTGTGGGAGGTTCATTGGTGCTGGTCATGTAACAATGTGATAAAAATCTGAAACAAAAGACAGTGTAAATATAGCATATTACAGTGATAAAGTGAGGATAGTGAGGACTAGTTTGGTCTGAATTTGAGCAAAAGAAGTAAGTTAGTAAGTAAAATTATTTATGTAGCACTTTTCACAGACAAAAATCACAAAATGCTTCACAATACAAAGAATGAAAATACAACATATAACAATGTAAAAACAATAAGAAAGCTGCATTCATCTTACATCTTTACAATAGGATGGTACTGGTTATGTGGACTAGATGCTGACGGACTGGAGCTGTGTGGTGATGGTTTCATAATTTCCATTATAACAATCAGAAGACTAGAGAAAGCAAAGGACTCCTGTGACCTCCTGCTTAACAGTATCTCTTGTCCTTGACATAAAGGCCTTTCTTGAATATATCTCTTTTGTTTGTCTCATCTTTTTTTTATTATTTCATGAAAAGTGTTAAGGATGAACAGTGGTAGGCACAGATGGATTGATTAAAATGCCATCAGTACTGAAGCTTGCATGCAGCATATTTTGAGTTTCCAATGTTCAGAATATTAAACCTAAGAAATATGATTTGAAATTGCAGCATTCACTGATGTTCGGAAGGGCTTGGTAACTTGCTTTCATAAACGGATTGGCCATCTGGAGAGCTTGGAGTTTTCCTGGTGGCTAGTCGACCTGTGGGTCAGGCAGCAAGCCAAGCAAGGCTGATACAAAAAGATTTTAAAACGTCCCAGACTGTAGCTTGATCTGACAGCTAGAGAGGAACAGGGGTGGGAGGCTGAAATATGAGGAAAAAAATTAAGACATAGAATGTGAAAAAATATTCAGTTAGAAGTGCAAGAAAACTATTTATCGCCGTATAGAAGGAGGAACGAGAAATGCCATCAGTGCAACAAGTGTTACTGCTGTTAACATTAACTTCCTATATAGCACGCTGTTCACACATAAGAGCCATCCTACAAACTGGCAAACATAACCAAAAAGCCATCTTATAGCATTTAAAATGAGTATTTTGTACATAAAGCTAAAGACATAAGCTCTGCTAGCACACCTTATAGAGTGCATATTGTAAAGGGTAAAGTTGCTGCTTGTACAGAAATTTCAATGACTGCTTTAATTTAAAACATGGCAATTTACAGTTGCATTGTTATTTTATTTTATTGTACCTAGGGGTAGAGAAAACCAACAATAACATAAAAATGGACTTGTTGCTGGCACATTCATTTCCTCATATTGTTATGATGTATAAGGTGCTGGGGTACAGCTTCCTAGCACACTTCTAACATATGTTGTATTTTGGTACCTACAACTTGATATGATGGGATAAGATGACACACACTATTTTATGCACATTTCACATTTGAGGTCAATACATTTTAAGATTTTTTAAGGCATTGAGATGCAAACAGCAAAAAAAAAAAAAATCTACTAATAACACAGTAAATTTAAGGGTCCCCCCCCATTTATAATATTGACTCTTGCAAGTTTTCATTTTACTGGGTTTGTAGGATTTTAATTCAACTAATATTATATTTTTTGTTGATGCAATTTTTTGCAATTTACAAAATATTACGTTTTTTACATTTTTACTGTTCCTCTGGACGTTGCGTGTACTGTTTATTTGGGACTGTATTTAGATAGCAGCAGTGGTTTTGTAGCTACACTGACACATTTCAATAGTTCTTTTGAAATGGGTTGGCCACAGAAATTCCCATTATCACATCTTCTGAATTACAACCAAGAGGTTGCTGTGAATGGTTTTTCCAGTTCAGTCGCTCATTTTTTAGAGCTATGACCATGGCATTAACCTTGGTTAACCACACCTTCTAGTAATTATCCATTCACATATTTTTTTATTTACTTTGCTAAAAAAAAACAACAAAATGAAAAATAGTCAGGGGCAAAACAGATATGTCACTACAGGCCACAAAAAGAATATCCACCCTAAGTCGACAAGGAAAAGAATCTAATTTTTCACTGTTTCATTTTATCGAAGTAGACACAGCCTCACACTGATCTGAAACACCTACACGGGAGGCATTTACTCATTGCTTTCTCTCCCCCTTCTCTTTTCAAGTTCAATTATGCGGCCGTTTCTCACCAATATTATCACCACCCTAAATTCATCATTTAGGACTAAAGCTGAAACTGTGAGGAGTTGTGCTGCCATTTTTCTTCTATCCGCAGTCAGGCTCTGACCACAAATGTACAGCTGTCAAAAACTTTCACCTATAATTAACAGTGCTGTCTGTAAAAGCAACTGAGAGATAAAAAGATTTCACCTCACAGACTGTGCTGGGGAGAGGTAAATCCCCCTTCCACCATACTTTTAGTTTCATGTATCTAAGTCAATTTCTTTTGGTTATGTAAAATCAAAACATAATTTCAACCACCGAAGCATTCGCAGGCAGCCTTAGTGAAGTACCACAGTTTATTTCAACGGTGCTTTTTTGGAAGCGTTTTTCAAATTAATATTTGACATTCTGCAGACATTTAATTGCTTCCTGTAGTTCTGTGAGTGACAAATGAAACAGCCATCAAGCTCTTAAGTCATCAAAGCACTTTTTATTCCTTTTGTGGTGACTTAAAAAACATTAATTATGAACATCTGAAATAAAGAATGTCTTTATTTCTTTCTGCATCTTACTTGCGACAGGCAACATTTCTACCTGCAGTACATAAGCTTAAATGTGGAGACACCATCACTTTAGAAAAGCTAATCTCATGCAGCATAATCAAGTATACTTTCTCACAGATTCTCTGAGAGCAATTTCCATCTGCACAAAATATGTATCTTGAATTTTAGATAAGTGAAAAGAGGAGAGGATCTACAGATTTATACCATCTTGTAAAGTTACATAAGCCACTCTAGGCTCATGACATACTTAAATAAGCAAGGTTATGTAACAGCTCTATAACTGCACTTTACCATTGAATAGCAAAGCAAATTAAGTAGGTGCACAGGAATTTACAAGTGAAGCAAAACATTGTACCAGATTCCTGCTTTTGTTCTCCGTGTGCATTAAGCTGTGTTTTCACATAAAAAAATAAAGGTACAGCTGTAAAGTATTTCCCCCACTGCTGATGACTCACAGGAAGTTAAAGGGAAAAGTGAAAAATAAGTCAAAGCTGCACAAACAGAGCACGCACATGCACAGGCACACGTGCACACAATGTTTCTGTTAAGTTTATGCGAGACGCAGACAGATTGGCTGTGTGTTGTACCCATCTACTAAAGGAGAAAGGGGTGTGGTTTTAAGAGCTGGAAGAAGTTATTTATCACTATGGTGTGTAACCGTGCCCACTTACAAATTCAGAATAGTGGCTGTTATGAGCAAAGCCTTTCACCGAGTCATTAATATTTGACAGAAAACATGGCTTTTTTATCAGACGAACATTTTTACCATTTCTTTTCTCTGCACTGATGTGAACCTTGTGTCACGGTGCATTACAGGGTTTTGCTTTTATCTTGCTTGGCTATGTTACCGCACCAGCCACGCACCTCGATGTATCCAGCTCCTTCCCTCTTAGATCATGAATTGATAGTTTTTCCTCCTGTTAAAGGCAACCCCCCCCCCCCCCCCGCCTCCTCTACCATTTACCAATACATCTTAATTATTCCAAACAACTGTTTAAGTACTGTCAGTTAATCATTGCAGCATGAGATAATTTGTATATCGCGCTTCACATATGACGAACATGGCAGTTATACTGAAGACAGATGCAGCTGTGTGAATAACATTCCAAGGTCATGTTTTCTAATAGCTCATCTAATAACTCAATGAGAACTCATTTCTATTTGGATTAATACACTACATGCTATACGCACTCCACAAACACACTAAACCTATGCGCTATAATGTAAACTGTATTAGAGCACTTCAGTTTGTCAACAAGACAAACAAAACAAATTGCATTCACCCGTGTCAGATTTACAGTGGGGCAAAAAAGTATTTAGTCAGCCACCGATTGTGCAAGTTCCCCCACTTAAAATGATGACAGAGGTCAGTAATTTGCACCAGAGGTACACTTCAACTGTGAGAGACAGAATGTGAAAAAAAAATCCATGAATCCACATGGTAGGATTTGTAAAGAATTTATTGGTAAATCAGGGTGGAAAATAAGTATTTGGTCACGTCAAACAAGGAAAATCTCTGGCTCTCACAGACCTGTAACGTCTTCTGTAAGAAGCTTTTCTGTCCCCCACTCGTTACCTGTATGAATGGCACCTGTTTGAACTCATCATCTGTATAAAAGACACCTGTCCACAGCCGCAAACAGTCACACTCCAAACTCCGCCATGGCCAAGACCAAAGAGCTTTCGAAGGACACCAGGAAAAGTATTGTAGACCTGCACCAGACTGGGAAGAGTGAATCTACAATAGGCAAGCAGCTTGGTGTGAAAAAATCAACTGTGGGAGCAATCATCAGAAAATGGAAGACATACAAGACCACTGATAATCTCCCTCGATCTGGGGCTCCACGCAAGATCTCATCCCGTGGGGTCAAAATGATCATGAGAACGGTGAGCAAAGATCCCAGAACCACACGGGGGGACCTGGTGAATGACCTGCAGAGAGCTGGGACCAAAGTAACAAAGCTCACCATCAGTAACACACTACAACGGCAGGGAATCAAATCCCGCAGTGCCAGACGTGTTCCGCTGCTGAAGCCAGTGCATGTCCAGGCCCGTCTGAAGTTTGCCAGAGAGCACATGGATGATACAGCAGAGGATTGGGAGAATGTCATGTGGTCAGATGAAACCAAAGTAGAACTTTTTGGTATAAACTCAACTCGTCGTGTTTGGAGGAAGAAGAATACTGAGTTGCATCCCAAGAACACCATACCTACTGTGAAGCATGGGGGTGGAAACATCATGCTATGGGGCTGTTTTTCTGCCAAGGGGACAGGACGACTGATCCGTGTTAAGGACAGAATGAATGGGGCCATGTATCGTGAGATTTTGAGCCAAAACCTCCTTCCATCAGTGAGAACTTTGAAGATGAAACGAGGCTGGGTCTTCCAACATGACAATGATCCAAAACACACCGCCCGGGCAACAAAGGAGTGGCTCCGTAAGAAGCATTTGAAAGTCCTGGAGTGGCCTAGCCAGTCTCCAGACCTCAACCCCATAGAAAATCTGTGGCGGGAGTTGAAAGTCCGTGTTGCTCGGCGACAGCCCCAAAACATCACTGCTCTCGAGAAGATCTGCATGGAGGAATGGGCCAAAATACCAGCTACTGTGTGTGCAAACCTGGTAAAGACCTATAGTAAACGTTTGACCTCTGTTATTGCCAACAAAGGTTATGTTACAAAGTATTGAGTTGTATTTTTGTTATTGACCAAATACTTATTTTCCACCCTGATTTACAAATAAATTCTTTACAAATCCTACCATGTGGATTCATGGATTTTTTTTTCACATTCTGTCTCTCACAGTTGAAGTGTACCTCTGGTGCAAATTACTGACCTCTGTCATCATTTTAAGTGGGGGAACTTGCACAATCGGTGGCTGACTAAATACTTTTTTGCCCCACTGTACAAAGATCAGAGGGTTTCTTCCCATTTCTAATGTCTGACACCGGTTCTAGCTTGACATAACAATAAAATAAACACACCCCGTTTGGCTGTGCATGCAATCTATGGATATTATTATGTGCAATAAAATGGAAGGTTTAGAAAAATTGAAACATACTTTTCCTGTAACTAACTGGGAAAATTGATTAGGCATATTTAAATGAAAAGAGGTGCAGAATCTATTCTGCATAAGATCACATAACTGTAATCCTATATTCTACAGTGTAAGCTGTGTCATAATATATAACTATAGATGCATCTTCATCACAGGTTTATTCCAAAAACTATGTATCTATACATTACCAAAGTACAATATCTATAATAGTATTATCCTTTATAATGTGTACATGCTGTCTTGATGCATGCTCAGGCATACAAGCAAAGAAATCCTAGATTCTGTTTATCTGTATGGAACATTTTCAGTGGGAGAAACATTGTATCACTCATCACAAAGAGTTCTATGGTTTTTTTCCTACTGAAACTATCTGGATGTTTTCAGTTCGAGAAAAGTTTGGGGAGAAACTTCTACAACTTGCACTCCTGGTGCACTGTATGTAATGTTTCTCCCACTGAAAACATTATATACAAATAAACAGAATCAACTTTCTGGGATGTGATTTAAGATTCTTTACCTTACACTGAAAGCGATTGTAGGACTCTCTGACTGTAGCTGTTGTCTTTTATGTTATGCGTTTCCCTATATTTCATAGTTCCCAAAGAAGTGACCAGCACAAAACAGGAAATGATAGCCACAGCTATAGTTATGGCCACAAAGGCTGTATAGGGAAGAAGTCAGGGTGATGTGATCGTTGAGAAAACATTGTACTTTAATGCAGGAGAGTTAAAATGTCCAAATTCACTTACTGAAAAGATTCAAATGAAACAGACATCTTTTGCTCCTGGAAAAACTAATGCTATATTCATACCTTTTGCAAGATTTGAGATCTGTATGATTCAAAGTCTGATGTCATCAAGTCTTCGGATGAACCGAGGTATAAATTTTACATGAATAGATACAATTGTTTTTATATATAAAACCACATAATTCACTTACCAGAGCACAAAAAATATGATCTGATATGATGATAATGACAAAGGACTGGGAATTAAGGGATTTATATTACAATTGTATCTGTTTACTTCCCATTCACTAAAAAGTTTATATTATAAGGAAAATACTTGAAATACAGATTTGGAAACTGAAATTGGAAGTCTCCATTAAAAGCTCATTGCAAACGAGCTTGTGCCACCAGTGAATACACAGGTTAGAATAGCACACTTTAACTGATGAATGTGAACACAAGTCCTGCAAAGTTAAACTGTTATTATAAAGATAAACCAGACATATGCTTTAAATACACAGAGGCGAAAGAAATGCTTCCTCACTGTGATTGGCTGCCTAGAAGACATGTAAGGACATTATTTCAAAAGAAATGTGGTTATTTCAATAGACCTTAAACCAACTTCTGGTTGGTTTGCTTCCAGAAAATGGCAATTATAACAATAACTGTTGCAATGTTAGAATAGAATAGCATTTTATTGTTATTATTCATGTACGACAAAATTGCAGGTGCTCTGCACCAACTGTGCATGGAATAAAAATCTAAATAGTAGGACGGCTGGAATAAATAACAGACAAGAGGAGTATATACAAAACAGGAAAAGGGCACATAATAGAAAGGCACACAATAGAGGACACAGTGCTTGTTATAGTCTTGTTGTTGAAATAAGACAAAGATGTTTGTTGCAAGTATGTAAACATTTAGTATTTTGTCTTTGTTGAAAGAAAAAACACAGATATGTTTAAAATGCCTTCAGCTCTAATTACATTAATATTTTAGCTGAGAGTACAGGTCTGTACCTACACATCCTATTTTAACACTTTCTACACCAGAGTATTGTTTTAAACTTTACAAGGGGCTCATGAATCAGTAATACATTCTCCCAGAATGACATACAGTACATGTTCATTGTTGTGGCTCAGTAGTGAACTGGACATCTGTAAGAATTACTGGATACACGAAGTACAAAGTACGATTAATAGATTTGTCCAAAATCTGAACATAGTAAACATGGTGCTAAGTTGGAGCTCATTTATGGTAACTATGGATATAATCCTGTATGATTTCCTCTCAAACTTTTCTTTATTCTACTTAAACTAGTTGTCAAATAAGGAAACATCCTAAATGTATGTATGTATAATAATAACACATTGAAAAATAAACATTTATTGCCACCGAGCTGCTAGCCACCTAGAAAATGCTTTGGCAAACCTTGTTAAAAGTCATCTTTTAAACTGACAGAGCAACCAGAAGCCCCTTTTTACCACATCTAAAGTGTTACTAATGGTTGTGATATGATTCTCTGTATGCTCTATTTCAGCTCCGATACTTTTCCCACAAGTCCAGTGTTTTGTTTATGTATGTACCCGCTCACATTTGTGGCACAGTATGACGAGGTGTGAGAGCATTTTTTACTTGGTTCATCTGGCATTTCAAATTGCACACCGAGAAGAAAGCTTCCTCGGATTTCACTGACGTATCCAAACAAAGGAGCTTAAATGTGGCAAATGGATCGCACAGGATAAGTAAGTAAAGTCAGTTGCATTTTAAATATGAAAGATTTTTTTCATTACGTATTGTTAAATAACACACTGTTTGTTAATCAGATAGCTAAGCTTGTATCACTATACAATAATGAATCTTTTCTCTCATCTATAAGACAAAAATATATACTGATTACAGCAAATTAAAGTCTAATGCTCATATCTAGTCAGCAACAAGCTCACTGTAACTATGCTTTCAGCCTTTTATTTCCATCTATAATGCGCACAGGTGCAGCTTAATTCGATTGGAAGATGTTGCTCTGGTTATACACAAATAATACACTTCCCTGTTACCAGCAAAGTCGTTGTCATGGAGATGATGAGGCTTATATAAGCTCAAATGTATTTTTGTTCAATACAAGTGTATTGTCTTTACTGTGCTCATTTCATTATGATTTGTTTATACCCACACATATAATGGCAAATTGATTCAACAGTCTCTGTCTTTTCCAGCCAGGCACAGCAATGCAAAGAGATACACTTAAAAATGAATGTTTTTTTCTCTTTTTTGTTGTTGTTGTTGTTGTTTTTCTGGATGGCTAGTAAGGCGTAAGGGATCTGCTCTCAGTCAAAGCCATTTTATACCATCTGCAAAAGTTGATAACTGGCATTTTGTATTTTCCCTCAGTATCACTTTTATCTGCATCACTGTCTCACTCAGAGCTACAGCTTTGATATTAAAATCACAGACGTCTGGTTTTGTGAAAAAACAATGAATGATTATAGTTCTTACCTTTCAGCCAACTATGCAACAGTGATGGAAAAAGATCTTCCAGTGGGAGGGGTGTCATTCACCTCACCTTTAACCTCGTGGCTGTGTATAGATCCAGCACCTACCAGCTTTCAGCAGAGGATTAAACAGCTAATGACAGAGAAGTGCTGTGATTGACAAGTTAAGGTTTCCTTCCTCGTCAGAAGGGCCTTTGTGTTTGTCTCTTGCCCATTTCTTCCCAGAACTCACATTTCACATTCCACCGTGACTTGAACAATTTCTAAATTTCTTCATTGTGAAATAGCTACAAGTGAATCTGAAGCTACTCTATTCACACCTTAAAAAAAGCCTTTACATTGAATAATGAATAAGTCTTATTTAAAGTCATCACACTGCTGTTTGTCTGCTTTGAACCAGGTTTTCTCACATTGCATGTCCACTGTTCATCAGTGCAGCACACATCTACAGTCTACTGCAGTCATCGTCTCAGATGAGGGAATTTTCAGCCCCAGTGAAACATGTGGGAGTACGTATTTACTGTATATTTATTTTAAGCCTTTGACTGTATTTGAATTGAAAGAAGGGCTGTTGGTGGTGGGTATCAACACTTGTAAAACTAAAACAACTTCAGACAAAGGATTTTGAATAACCCTGTTTAGATATGATTTTGTCTGGAGAGCCCCTAGTACATTCAAAGCTAGCACTCCTGCTTCACTGGCATACATGTAGCGCTGTACGGACATTCTGAACATTTTGACAGCTAAGAAAAAACACAATGCAGGATGTGAAGGCAGGTCAAAAAATGAAGTGATCCTCCTACTAATGTTCCTGTCATATGTTCTAAAATGTATGGCGTGTAAGTTAGCGTTACATCAATAGAAACTGACAGAGAATAATAGCATGAAGAGCAAAGCTGGAAGGACTTGTCTGTCTGTCTCTCTCAGTCATCTGGACCAACCTGTCCACAATCACAGCCTCTTAGAAGATTTGCTACTGGTTGGGGAATTTGTAGCCGAGCGATGCGTCAGGGGTTGTCATATAAAATGTAAGTGCTTTCCCCCTGAGTAATTTAATCACAGACTTTTATGGAGGCATCAGGCAGCACATTGAAAGACAGAGTGAAAGATCTGTAATTGGCATTCTTTCATTCAAAGTAATATATGGAATATGTGGTATAATTACAGCTCCGGTAATGGTCTGAGGATGACTGAAATGCTAACGCGTAGCGATTGGTTTAATGTGTGTTCATCAGGGGGAATTTGCACCATATTGACTTGTGACTTTCCTTGGTGGTATTTCATTTGGACTAGTCAGACATTACGGTGTGGCTTTCCTAAACGCCCATCTACTCATCTCAGACTTTGGAACGGTGAAAAACTTTGGCTTCTTAATAAGTGAAACTTAGCAGAAATCTGAGTGAAAAATAATGTGAAAAAATGAGTAAGATGTGTGGGTGATGTCTGAGATTAACTCGACCATCAGCATAAAGCTCCTGAATAATCTGAAAACCCACTTATGCGACCGTGCTATTTGAATAGATACTTTCATTTCACCGTCTGCTTGACGCGAAATTTGATGACACCTTTTTTTGTGGCAAAGTTTACGGCCAATATTTAAATTTGAGCATTTAAATGAACAAAGTACAAGACAACTGATTAATGGCTAGTATATATATTTTTTTATTTACTTATTGGTAGGGTAGTTTAGGCAAGCCTCATATTTAAAAATAAAATACATTTTATGTTTCTCTGATAGCTTACATTAGACTTACATTTACAAAGTTCTTCATATCTATACAAATATATATTTTTTGATATTTATCTTTTCCGTTTTCTTCTTTTTAAAACGTAAAGCATAAGATTAAGCGCTTACCTATTTTTTTCTTAGTTAATTACAATAAACAAAATGTTACGAAACTTTATGTGTGTGGGATTACCTTCACTACACCACAGTAATGCCTTGTTTATGATAAACTGTAGATGAAACACTAACACATTGTGGCGACACAAAAATAATTATTTACTGGAAACCAGGCGGTTCCTTGATGGCTTGGGAGTTAACACACTGCATGGTACATGTTTACGGTACTTTGGGCCTTTCCATTCGCATCAGCCCTCTCATTTCTCTGTTTCTAAGCTAAACCAATCAGGTGGATCTGCTGCTCCACACAACCTCTGTACCGCACATGTGTGTGTTTGTGTGGGTGTGAGTGCGCGTGGCAATATAAAGCCAGTTAGTGGTGGTTTATAGATATAACGGTTTATAGGTTTATAGAACGTTTCCATAAAAAAATTTTTTATTTGTGTCATGTAACATCATCTAAATGAGCTCCAGAACTGTCTTGCAAATATACAAGTAAGAAGAATGCATTTTGCCTCATAATTAGCAGTGTAATGTAACCTGAGGATGGTGTCACCCAAACATTCAGAAACATTAGGTGCAGTCACACTTTCCATCATCTCATTTATCAAGAAACAATACTGAAATAAGATCCAGGTTGCAGGAGAGAAAACGTGAATGAGACATGAGGGGAGAAAGGCACAGAGAGAGTGTTGGAAACAGAAAAGGACAATGTTCCACAATCCTCAGATAAACTCAATGTGACAAGATGGTTACTTTCTCCCTCTGCTGTGACAGTTAATTTTGGACTAGGAAAAATGTCAAAAATGTTTAGCTGCGCTTGAGCGGAGTTAATTACAGAGCCCAAGGCAACTCAAACTAGGGCTGCTAATGGCCCTGACTTACAGATAAAGCTCCATTAAACAAGACTGTTTTTTTTAGCCACTCATCTAATTTACTTAAAATCAAACATTTTGGCAGCAGCAATTAGATTGTCACTGTTTAGGTTCGAATTTTTAAGCTGCCATTAATCTGATTAATGCTTCATCTTGTTTGTAATCATTAAAAAAGACACACAAAAAACCCTTTATCCTCTGGAAGTAGAGCATTGTGTACAATGTTATGTGACAGATGCATGAGAAACGAAACTACGTACGTGCAAAGATATATTCAATGCTAGTTTGACATTCATGCTCTAAACTGTCACCACTTGACATTTAGACCCTCTGACCACCTATTAAACAGTTGCTCTCGTGTTTCTGCCTTTCTCTCTATCTCTTTGTTTCTTTCCTTCCTTTGAGGTCAGCGAACCACAGTGTTAGTGTTTTCAAGCCGCTCTTACATATCTTTGTGGTTGCATCACTTCCTTCTCACAGGTCCCTTTCGGCACTGCTGCACTGACACGTGAAAGTCTATGAAACAGCAATCAAGACATCGGTAGCACAGAGGCCAGAGCCAAGTGAACCCAGTCCCAGAGATCGGGACCCAGAGATGGCCCGTGAAATGAGTTGGAGTTGGAAAACCACCGGAGGGATATGCCACGCTCTACTGCCAATTTCACTATCATAATCAGCCTCAGCTTATAGAGTGATATTATAAGCCTGGCTATTTTCGCTGACACTTTTGCTCCTTTTTTCTTTTTTTGGCGCAGATGATAAGGAAGATGATACGATTTATGCAGCGACTGAACTGTAGATTCTGCAATAAAGAAAAAATAAAGAATGAAGCTGTTGATTCGAACTCACAAATATCTGCTACGAGCTTGATGCCTGGGTAATGAGTGATGGTGAAGAACTTCATTACATAAGCATATGTGTCTCAAGTAAAAGACTTGACAAAATAAGTTGTCATCAAACCATCAGCTGAGTCCTACTAAAGTTTGAAAGGGCGCCCATTAACCAAGGCCAAATTGAATCCAGATGTTGTCAAGAAGGTTATCGCTCTAAAATAAATGTTGTCTCAGCATGTTGATATGCTTCTTATACTCCTATAAAATATAATTATGCAACCACAACAAAGCCACTCAAGTTAATGAACCAACAGAAGTCTTGGTCTTCCTGTGGATCTTTTTAATAGATGTGGTTGCTTTGCTAAAACCTCCACGTTTTCTGTCTCACTGGCCATATGTCAAAAAGGGAATCGAAAGCTTCAAAGAAGGTGACAGGGTTTTAGATTTCTGCAACAGTCTCTTTTTTTAAGTGGGACTTATTATAAACCAAATCTGCACTTAAATGAATAAATCATAGCAGGTAAAGTACAGCTTATGATTTCTCACTTTGTTTTTATTGCTGTAGGATGAACTGTAGGATGAACTGATTTCTCAGAATTACCCGAAGCCATGTGGCTGACATATCAGAAAAACCCAAAACATCATCATGCAGTCCCTTTTATCTCAGGATCTGATTTATGTACACCACTACAGTAGCTAGTCACATGACACGTGGACTAGTGGCCTGATTTTTTTTAGTATACCCAAAAAGGAAATGGTGAACTTACGGAAATAATGAGATTCTTGAATTCACATCAGAATAAAGCACCCATTAACCTAAGGAGACATAGTAAGTAGTAACTAATTAGATTTTGGTTGGTGCTAATTGCGTCTTCTATTGGGCAGAAGGAGATTTATGGACATTAAGGAGGTCAACCTGATGAGTTTTGTTCTGATTTAACAGCGACTCATTATTAACTTGTTCCCAAGTTATTTATCATGATTTATTATTTACTAGATATCTTTCTCCAACATTTGCTTTGTTAATTCTTTAATTCCTGAGGATTTTGCTTACTTTGTATGAATACTTTGTCTTTGTTCTAGATGCAAAAAGCAAATAGGCATACGCCATCGACAACTTTGATTTCATTGAACTGACCTTTCAAAATGTAGGTCACTATGTTTATACCCTGTTCAGAGACCACTATAAGCAATTCTGTGATGGTGTTATTTTTGTGACTGTTATTGAGTTTCTTTATATGTATTTAATTTTCATATGCAACATGTTTCAATACACATCTGGATGTATTTACATGAATGCATACCTGTTTGTAGAATGTTTATTTTTATCAGTTGTACTTTTAATTGTATGCTTTGTTTATGGGAGAGTTTTGCTGTTTAAAGAAATTTCAGATTTTAGATAATATACTGCACCCTTTCTTCCCTCTTTATTAACCAATATTTATATACTGGACTCTTTGCAACCTAAGTACCAACCCCATGATTCTTTAGCCTGTAGCATCTTTAGCTATGATAACTTTAAGTAATAATTTTTTGTATGACTTTACCTGTCCCATTTCTTTGTGGAAGATATTAGTCCATTCTGCTACACAGCGTTACTTTGGTTCATTGAATTTTGCAATCATTCATTTATACAGAGCTTTTTAAAGGTCCCCCCACAGCATTTCAGTTTGGTTAGGGTCTGAGCTTTGTTTCATTGCAACACCTTGATACTTTTTTATTCTGTTGTAGATCTGGTTGTTGTTGCACAAAACAATTTCAGCTAAACTTTAGCCGTCGGACAGATGGCCTGACATCTGACTATAGAATACTTTGGTATACAGAGAAGTTTATGGTCAACTCACTGCAATGTGGCTGCAAAATGAACCACAATCAACACCAATCCACGTCTGTGTTGCTGTGAGGTGTTTTTTTTATCTGATATGCTGGATTTGTTTTTTATCAAACGGGGCACTGTGAATTACCTCCAAACATCTCAGCTGTGGTCTTTTCTGTCTAAAGGACATTGTTCCAGATGTGTTGTAGTTTGTTCAGATTTAGCGTTGCAGACCGCAATGCTGCCATGTTTATTTTTAAGCAAAGAGGTTTTCTCCTGGCAATCCTTAAAAACAATCCATACCCATTTAGTCTTTTTTTCTAACTTCCTAACTTTGACCTTTAACATGCTAACTGAGGCCTGTGGAGTCTGAGATGTAGGCCTTAGATGTTTTGCAATTTCTTTGGGCAATGCATGGCCTGAACTTAGGGTGCATTTGATGTGATGTTCACTCCCAGGAAGACTGTGCTAATACACTCCTGAATACTCCTGACCAACAAAGTGCCAAAACATTTGCTTTTATAGAGGCGCTCACACTATACTGATGATCATTTAATCCTGTGTTTTCAATTAGCAGCATCTGGCTGCTACTTACTCTTTTAATTCCTGTGGAAGCAGTAAGTGTGTACTTAGTTTTTTTTACAAGAATTGCATAGAACCCTGTGAAAACTTTATTTTTCACATCACTAAAATTCTCTCAGACACTTTTTTGAAGTGTTTTTTTTCTTCTAAAGCTTCACTGTGAAGAACCACTTTCAGTTCCAGTTTGCACATTTGTTATGTATACAAAATGTCAGTCAGTTTGGCAGTGGTACTAGGTTCCAGATTTGAGTTTGGAGTTTTGGTGTTAGGTTGACACATTTGGAAGTTGTTTCTTTAGTAGCATTATTCCAAAATTTCTCTCACTATGACAGTATCTGCTGCACCACAGATCTTTTTTTCCCCCAACTTCAGTCAAGTGCACTTCATTTATAAAAACTTTTAGGCTTTTAGAAAGATGAAAACATCCCATAACATTTTACTGCAAATAATATTGTCACAGTACTTTATAATAAAAGTAAATCTCTAAAATCTTCTAAAGGTTAGTCAGTTCTGAAATTCCTAACACAGAAAAGGGTTTTAAGTGAACAGAATTATGAATTTAGAAAGAATATCTACGCTAGATCACCACTTGTCTGTTATATTGAATACTACAGTAGGAGACCTTTGAAAAATCTGCATATACATAAATAAGCTGTGTTCTTTAATGCGTCTCTGTGTTAAGAATGTCCTTTCGTAATATAAATCTTCAACATATTGCATAGATCTCTCAGCCACAGCCAGTGGTCTTCATTCACTTTCAAACACATCTGCCTTTGGTATGAATATGGCTGTCAGTCCCATGAAGACCATCACAATAGAACACACTCATTATTGTTGTATTGCATTGTGCTTCAGCATCAAGCGAATACCACCCTTGACTAATTTTCTGTTTGTATCAAGAAACAAAAGCTCTTCGAATCTCCCCATGGGCTCTGGAGTGGCTTTACTGCACATCAAACTATGCTAATTACCTTTTGCATGATTAATTGGACCAATTAGAATTAGTAGAGGAAGAAGATGATTCTTGGCAAGGTGCGAAACATTAATTAGTCATAAAAAACGTTTATTAGTGTTCAAATTTAATCTAGCAGAACACAATGGGATTAGGAGAAAAAGACAGTTAATAAGTAGCGTGTTCAATCACTCTTAGCTGCAGATGAAATAATGAATGTCACTGCTTACGCTGTGCTCGCTCAAACATGCACACACAGACAACCTCCGTCTCTTACCAAAGCTATTGTACTGTTGGAAAACACCCATCTCCATCCGTCATACAAAGTGGCAGTTGTAACACAAACATTCCCACTCTGATTGATGAGTCAAGACCATACAAGCGACTTATACACAGTAATCCTGTATAAGATTTATGGCCTGAAGATGATGCATTAGAAAAAGAAAAGAAAAAAGAAAAGAAATTTGCAATAAAAGAATCAACAACAGTACCAACAGTTGCAGCACCAGCAACTAATGGCGATTTAGCTGTGGCAGCATTTATAATGGTATATGGCATATGTAATAACAGCATTGCGTGACAGTACTTCACATGCTATGTAAACCATGGGAAATGACAGCTGCAGGGCAGTTGTTTATGCTGATGAGAAAACAAGCAGGTACGTTATGGGCAGTGAGGAGCGTGTGGGTGTTTCCTCACATTTTGCACACTGATGCAATAAAATAACACAGAGTGGCTTCACATCGAGCAACACCTTGGCCTGTAAAAAAATCTGCAGGCACGCATGTATAAATAGTTGTTCAGGGCTGATCACAGCACCATATCACTCTGTTGCAGATCAAGGTTTGCGACTATATTTTCGATGTAGCTCAAAAAATGCTTTTTAATCTCGTGTATGTTTTTCTTTCTAA
>NW_005187497.1:804702-813832 GCF_000239375.1 Pundamilia nyererei
CCCCCCCAATTCTTTCTCTCTCTCTGATTTAAGAGTTACGAGCTTGTTGCTTTGTTCCAGGGGAAACACCCCAATAAGCAAGCCCAATGAAAAACTGAGAGTTAGAGGCGAATTGTGAAACTTAGAAAAATCACACTTCAGTAAACACGGTATAACAGTTTCAGTATTGTGGATGTTTGGTGGCTTAAACCCAAATATATCAACAGGTTGTTTTTTTTGCCACTTTTCTACTATATGGCAGAGGAAATATTTTCCCACACTGACAGGTTTTGATGATATTTGGCTTGCAGATTTACAGTATGTAACGGAAAACCTGTGTGTGCAATGCTATATGTTTAAACATATTGCATCTGCAAAGGTTTTGCAAGTTACAGTAAATCTATACCTTGAAGCTTCCCTTCCACAAGAGCGCAGAAAGAACTGACATCTCCTAATTTTAAGTGTGAAGCAATTTGCCCCATCAAGCTCATTCAAAGATGAAGTTAATAATGCTGTTTAAAGTTCACTCAAATTTTCAGATAAAGTGAAAAACACAATTATTAGCATATCAGCACAGTTTCAGAGTAAGCAGGTGAGCATTCTTCAGACATCATGAAGCGGTCGTGAAGGTGGCTTTCTGTTCATATTTTATTACGTTATACTGTACTTTTTATATCAGTACACATCCAGGCATTAATTACTATTCAAGGCAAAGATTGTTGTGTGTTTTAATATGCATCTGTTCGTTTTTACTGATGCTTAACATAATGAAGTTAATATTCTGTTCAATCATCATTAGCGAGGGAGCGGCCTTATGTGTTTCCGTTATTTATTTCCGTTGTAGTACTGTATGAGGTTGTTGCAGCTAATGCAAGCTGGAGCCCATCCCAGCTGACTTTGCGCAGGGGAACACCCTGAACAGGTCAACTATCTGTCATTTGGTCTTGCCTTTCTTCAGTTAATGTTATAGAAGCATGAAATATGTTTAGTGCACGTACAGTTTATTCTCTGAATGGAAAAAAGCATATAGTACTCCTTACATTCCTGACTCATTTCTGCAAATTTTTGGGTTTGTTTTTTCTAAATCACTGCGTAAAAAAAATAAACACTGGCATATGTGGACAACTATCTAATTGGGAGCCTTCAGCAAATTTTATCTAGATGATCAAATCATATTCAAACCAAGTATTGATTGTACAGAAATCAGATTTTCAATCTCCTCCTTTCTCTGTATTTTATGACTTATATGAAAGTCTTTTGAGCACAAGTGATGTAGAAGAGCAATAATGTCCAGCACTAATTTAATACCTTATTACCATAAGCCTGGTGCAATGCATGCATAATAAATTGTTGTATCTTTTACGCAGCTCAGGCATATGGTTGGGAGACCGGATTCTCTTCAAACTGCACCAAATTTGCATGATAGGATGTGAGAGTTGGATGGATTTGGGGATTATATGAAACACAGCTTCCATTTCCAGTTCATTGTACTAAGGAGAGGTATCACATTTACACAGATGGCAAAGAATTCAGAAATGCACAGCTTCTGTGAACCACAAAGTGTGCACTTCAAACTTCAAATGCAGAATCTATGGATTTTTTTTTTGAACAGGAATATGTTCTCTATCAACTTTATGAAGCTCAATTTATCTGATCAGTATTGTCAGCAGTCGTGACCAGAGATCACATTATATTGGAGGTTCTAGAGACCATTCTAGGACAATTGCAATGTTCATTATGATCAGGTCTTTCTAGGGGTTTGTCCAGACATAAAATTAAAACTAACTGGCAATACACTGACAGTTCTCATTCATATACTTGCACTACTGGCTAAGAAGAGCCATCTTAGTTAAAAAAACAAACACAAAAATGTGTTGTTACTTTATGGCCAACATCTTAAGAAGGAACGCTTTTCATTGTGGTCTGCACATGTCAATTGCCAGCAAGCAGGAGAAGAAAAAACAAAACACAATAAGTTCACACACACTTCACAAAGATTTTATCACTGAACTTAAAGAGCGTGATCTTTACTGTGCCCCAGATTTTAATTTCAAGTAAAAAAGACTCCCACAAATATGAAAGGCAACCACTCTCCCTCCTGCTGTCTTTCTGAATCTGGTTGTTCCTGACGCCCGATTTACGCTTCGACCACAAATACCAGTGGCCAGGTAATGCTGATTTGTAGTGACGTCAGGAACAGGGGAATAGCCGTGTTAATCAGCAGTCTTTTTTTCCCGTGACACTAACTTGTCTCATTTTGCTCTAAAGGTCAGGCACACAGTAGTGGAACTAGCTGTGGTTCAATTTGGTATTTTGTTTTCCGCCAGTATTGTAATGCTTTTTTTCTCATGTCCGCTGGGCTGGAAATGGAGTGTCAGAGAAGATTGGGTTTTAATGTAACTATAGCGACTTAACTTAAGCTCATATAGCTCTAGATATAATTTGAAAATATTATTAGCAATCCAATAATTCCTGTCTTCCTTCTTCTTTGTTTCTAGAACAGAGGAGTTATTGCAGCCCACAGACAATGTCACATTAATTGGCACTTTAATAAAGGTCAGCCCGGTATAATACAACAATGTAATGATAGTTTGAATCCAAAGTTCATTTCACATTTTGGACTGTTAGCCTTAAAATGTTATTTTACAGAGCAGAGTCAATACAACAAAAATAATACCATCACTTTAAGACATCTCTTTTAAATCTTTATTTGAATTATTTGACTCAGTTCAAGCGCACATTTTATTCCATGTCCTGCACCTGAGTTTAGTCTTCAGATTTGGTAAAGTGCTGTCTTGTGATCTGGGATGATGTACTGCTAATAAATTTGGCAAACGGATCAAAAATCCCAACAAAGACAAGATAAAGTTCAGAAATATATATACAGAACCAGAGCAACTTGTTAAACAGAGGTTGTTAGTTAATGACATTAGTAAATTTGAATTATTCAAAGTGTTCACTTCAGTTTCCATATTGCTGTTTCATTTCAGTTCCCTTCTGCTTGCCACGTGCAACCGGGCAGTACACATCTCTCTTAAATTTACTGTCACTACTGCCCACACACATCTACCAAAATCAAAGAATTCCATATTTTGCATAAGCTTTGTACAAAAAATGGTGTAGAACCCCTGAAAACTAAAGAACTGTGGCTGTTTTTAAATCACATCAAGCAAATCTGAATATTAAAACCACATTTCTATATTCAAGGGCTGATTTTCTCTTCCTTTCTTTTACCACGGAGACTGAACATGCAAGTATTGTGTGCACCAGCTGAGAGTGCCTCTTTCTCTATCTGTGTCACTTTGTTTCATGTTTTATAATTATATACTGCAAGGTCAATCTAAAGCACAAAGCTCTCTAAAATTAGCTTGTTTGTGAGTCATCTTTGAAACCATCCCATAAAGGTTGCATGATTCTCAAAGGATGTAGCTGCAATCAAGGCCTGTTGGCTATGGTGGAGGACTTAAACCACAGAGACCCAAGTGCTGTCTTGTTCTTTCACATGCTTTCAGTCAAACCTCACCAGGTTGTGTTTTCAATGAAATGGTGATTTGTAATGAAGATTTGTTAGTCAGAGACCTAATATAACCATCATCCTTTGGTACTTTTTTATGTCTACTAAATCATACATAAACACAAATAAATATCCCTTTTAACATGGCATCCCTCTTTGCATGGCATTATTATTGTATCACACGGCTGGTGGTCTTGACTAAAATATCTTCACAACTATTCAGTGGTTTGCTTTGACATTTATACGCATGCTTGGTCTTGCAGGCGATGACTTTTAATACCTTTTGCTCTGACTTTTCGTCTTATGCCACAATGACATTTGTGGTTTTGAGTGTCATTACAGAGTAACAAGACCGTTGGACTGATTACCATGAAATTTCATGTGTATCCCTTAAAGTCAAATTGCAATCAAAATATGACGATTCTTTAATTATTAACATTTGGCAATTATTGCAGCAAAAATGTAAATTCTCCATTGTTTTGGTTAAAAGACATGCAATACGTTACTAGCATAACTGGGCTGCGTTTCTGTACTAACATGGCTGACTACCACCCAAGCATGCTAGCAATGCGCATTGCACTGCACGTCTTAGCATTTAGCATGGAGTACTACACACTAACCACCATTGGTCTATATTTTTCTGATTTTTATGGTTGCTTATTTCTTTTACCCGTATGTAGCTTACAGAAACATTACTAAGTTCAGCAAAGTCTAACCACTATTGTGATATGATTCATATTTAAATCTGCTAAGCAATCTTGCTGGATTTGTATGGTGTTATCAAAATGGTTTCAAAATGACTCATAAAAGTCTCACCTGTTTTTTTTTTTCCATCAACATTACAGTTGTGTGTAACGTCTACAGACTCATCACAAAGGTCTCTTTTTAAATTTTGCTATCAGAATGTTTTACATTAACACAGTGACCAATAACACAGCATAATTCAATATGGGTAAAAATGTATGTATTATGTTTTGCTTTTGATTTGTGTATTTCTGCTTTGCTTTGTTTGTATTGTAATCATGGACTGCGGCTTTCATTACTGGCCCATATCTACTTTCTCAACACTGACAAATCTCCTTTTGACAGAAAATACTGGAAACAAAAGAAAGAATGTCAACACTTTTCTAGCAACTTACGATGATACAGTATCAGACATGTATTTTCACGATACAAACACAAGCAACCTTGTTAATATGAATAAGGCTCTGTTTTTGCAGCTTTAATCTTTGGTGCAAAACCGTGCTATTACTTTGCTTGCTTGCTTGTTTTTCATAATGTAGCACATGTTTCTTCAGATATTTTACAGTATTTACTCTCAATTGCTGCAGTTTTATCTGTGCACCTTGCCTTTGATTTTGCTAAAAATGAACACCCTGACTGCATAAATGTAGTCGCTATGTATTATTCATTTCTGCCTCTTCCATTTGAACTTACAGTTGGCCAGAGTTGTAAGCTATACGCTGGATGAGAACATGCTGCACTCATGCTGTTACTGCATGCTTTATGTTTTCATTTCCATGCAGTTTGCGCTTTATGTTTTGTAGGCTTTATTTGACTTTGAAGCAAACAATTAAAACTTCACAACACAGATTAATTGGATTCCTTTGTATTAAAAAGAGCGAGCCGTAAATTATACTAAACATAAAAAAGGATTAAAAAGGATCATTCTACTAAAAAGAGGCCACATCAGGTTACTCAAAAGCCCTACAGTACATGGCATGCATCTTCCCTGCTGCAGCTTGATTGGTAGGTATTCACTTGCCCTCATATATTTACAAAGTCACATTGTGAAATGCAGCTCAGTGGCCTCCAAGCCTGTCATGGAGGAAGTCATTTTTCTGCGGCACCATTGCCTTCAGATGTGGTCAAACTGCATGGTCTCCTGATGCAAAAAAAAGAACAGACATTTTCAGAAAATGAAGTGTTTTGAGAGAAATGAGTGAGGGAGGGAGAGTCCCTTAATGGAGACAAGTAATGTAAACTCACAGAGAGAAAGCAGAGTGGGAGACAAGAACCAGTTTCACAAAGTTTGAAGTTTCCATCAGGAGGGACCACCAAATGCAGACTTGAAAGACGATCAGTCAAAGAGCTTGTACATTTACAGCGCATGACAGTATGCAAAGGCTTTTTTTTAACTCACTCTATCACTCATATACCCGATATGTCTTCATTTGTTTTAACAGCAAGCTTCATGAACAATCTGATCGAGAGAATGCCAGGTATTTTTAAGTCCTAAAGAGCAGCCTCTTAACTAATAATGAGAGTGAGAAATGCAGTGCATTTAAGTGAAAACCTCAATTAATTATGTATGATTAGAAGACTCTTAAAAGCTTTGGGCAGAGAAAAGAAAGAAAGTACATAAACAGAACACGAAGTCCAGAATGGCTGGATGGATACCAGATGTGAAATTGTAAATGAACCTTAAGTATACAGGTGACTGCAGAATGATGAGAGATATTGCTTCTGCATGGCTGGACACTGAACTGTGCACAGGTTATGCTACCTCAGTACCAAGGTAGTAAGGACACAAAAACTGGATTGCAATTTTTGAGTCAGTGTTTGTGTTTTATATTTCGAGTTTACTATACAAGTTGTTTTTCCCTAAAATCAATATTTTATTTGAGCATTTCAAATTAATTACTTTGTGCATTTTTGTGACAATTCTGAAATGATCCTTGTTCTGATAACGCAACTACATGTAAGACATGACATTATACATATTCTCCTGTTGATATCTATTAAAAGTGCATCAGTGTAACTGCACTGTTTTATGCTGTCTTTGAGGCTACATGCATGTCTAATCAGCGAATGACTCACTGAGACGAGGTCATTTGGAAATATCATTTCATCTGAAAATACATTCTGACATGTAGGTCATACTATACACTCCAGATAACTTCTGCAAGCCTGTCTTGCTCCTCTTTCCTTCCTCTTAGTCTCTTTTTCATTTCCCCCTCTATTTCTCCCTGTCAGCAGCATCATGCATGTTTTCACCTCTAAAGTGATTGTACCTGATTTATATGACAGGCCTTTAACCCTGCGTGTTCTTGTCCATCAGCATCAGGCAGAAAAACACCCAAGGGCATGTGTGAGTAGGACCAAATCTGGTTCTCTGCCATTCAGTACCTGTAACCTCCAACTAGAATGAACTCCAACAAATCGCATTTATTCCCGCCCGGTTAGGAGATGTGAATCAATCACACAAGGTGGGAAGTGGTGCTGAAAGTATGTATCCAAAAATATATTTCTTTCTTGTGCCAATAATCTCTTTGAGTTATGCATTTTTGTCCGTATGCATTTTGGTTATGTAAATGAATAGGATACTAACTGACAATGACTGTCAGCATTTGAATCCAACTCTTCACCAGAAACAAGGAGCGCAAAAATGGTTGGAAACTAATTTACAGAATCTATTAGGTGAAAGAGTTGAAAGAGAACACCTTCATGCAGGACGACATGAATTTCTAAAACATTGTAGTGAAACCAGAGACTGAAAGGAGCCCAGCAAAACGGAACATTGTCTCCACCTGCAGTACAATGATGGAAACAAAAGTCAATGGGTTGGTGGTGTAATAGCCCCACTTGCTGACCACGAATAGGAACAGACAGTATGGGCAGGGAAATTAACTGGGAAATGATTGCCTGCAGTTTTGCTACATTTAATGGCCAAGATAATTATCGTCAGCAAATATTCATAACAGCTTAAGCACCGTATCTACCAAGAAAGTGGTTTATTAAGGTCTACAGGAGTTTTATTAACAAAATAACTGCTAAGCATATTTCCATAAAATAATATTTAATGGCCTCATTATTAGTTAGCAAAAGAAATCATAATTACCCATTGCTCATAGCCCATTGCTTTTACAATCTGAGTAAAATAAACAAATACTTATGTAAATGTTTGTTAGCTAAAGCTCTAGTAGTTATGTAATGTATCCTTTTTGTTTAACCATAGTTTTACCTCCGGTAAGGAAGCTGGCTTAGTTTGTGTGTGTGTCATTCTCTCTGTAACTATAAAGCCTTATAACTATGATTTTTTTGGAAGTGTGGTGTGCATTGCCCACATACAGAACTCATAAGCTGTATTAACATTTGACCTCTGACCTTCCCTTCAAGATTAATTGATTGATCTGAAAGTGATAAAACTATGTTTCTTACTGCTATTGACTGTATTGACCACATAGGTAATGATATTTGGAGATTCTAAATATTTCATTACTAATCACATTGCTTTCTGTGCATAGTTAGTTAAAAATATACTGTAGTAGCTTTTGCAATCAGAATTACGATTATGAGAATTGCGAGTGCATTCAGATCCTAATTCTGTTTGCTAACGCTGCCGGACAAGACAAGATAAAAAAAAAATTTTTTTTCAAAAGCTGAAAATATTTGTATCCAGTTATTTACAAATCAATACCACCTGCTCCTACATAATGTTTGTGTAATCAAAGTACACATATGTCATGCTACCTTTATCTGATTTTTACTGCACTATAGACTTCTTCGTGTACGTTTAAAAAGAACAAAAACATTTTTTTAATGAATATATACAAAATACAACACTTTTCTGTAACAGTTAAATACTGGCCAGAGTGAGCTGAGGTGAGTTTTGCGCTCTTGAAGTGCTTATTAATAGTTTCAGTATTTTGGTATTTAAAATATAAAGCTGTTTATAGTAAGTATTAATAAATTCAGTCGCAAGACGTTTGTATGCAATGTATACGTTCTAATAGTGATAATAGTTTCTTTGGTTTAGATGAGGAGTAAATAGCGTGTATATGTGTGGAAAAAAAATACATACACGTTTTTCTGTAGCCTCGGGAAACATTTTTCTTGCAACGATTTCGAAGTAGAAGTCTTGGTGCTCCGTAGTCACGTGACTCCTCTGTTTACAGACATCCGGAGAAACATGGAGGACAGCACTGGCAGTAATCCCCAGTCTCCCGGATTCACAGAGAAACTGAAGTCTTGGCTCTCTTGGTCATGGACTTATGTGTGCTTCCTTTGGTTCGGGATGGTGCTGATAATGATATACGTCCTGTGGAGTCCGCTGAAACTTCAGGAAACTCTTACCTCAGGTGAATTAAGGCAGATGCTAGCTAGCTATTGTTAGCCTACGGGTGTATAGCTTTAGCGAAAGCTGTGGTTTGACAGCTCGCTGTCTGAGTTATCGAGACACGAACAGTGGCGACTGTCTGGTTAAAAGTAAAGCTTCTATTTAGATATTAATTGGCAGACACATTTTGCATTTTCTCCTACCGTAGATCACACTGAATGCAGTCGAATTTAAGTAGTTGATGATTTGTGTTACCAAGTTTGCTACTGTGAGCTAAATGTCACCTGGTAAAGACCATCGAAGTTGAATATTTTCAAGGTTTTTATTAAAACTACTGTTGGGCGTAAGTGTCTCCTTTATTTTCTTCTTTCAGCTTCAGTGTTTTTAAACACACTGACACCCAAATTTTACGTGGCTCTCACTGGAACCTCCTCTCTTATCTCTGGACTCATCCTTGTGAGTTAATTTCTTTATCACCATAAATTACGTTTTAACCGTAACACATTTTAATACATTCAGTTGTAACGTAGGTTTTGGTTTAGAGTGCATTATGCTATATGACGCAGATAGCAATAATT
>NW_005187497.1:814156-854536 GCF_000239375.1 Pundamilia nyererei
ATATATATATGTGTGTGCGTATGTATATATATATGTGTGTGTGTGTGTGTATATATATATGTGTGTGTGTATGTATATATATATATATATATATATAATTTTTCATTCCTTCTTATGTTCAGAAGGGACCAAAAAAATCCATCATAAACCCTTTAATTATTATTATTATTATTATTTTTAGCTTTTTAAGTTTTTTAGCTCTTCATCACTCTCAATTTAAAGATTCATTTAGCACAAAATCAGCGACAAATACCAATACAAATGTTCAGGCTGTATAATGGCACATATTAATAAAAGCATATTAACCGTTTATGTTTTTATTACAGATATTTGAATGGTGGTATTTTCGTAAATATGGGACTTCGTTTATTGAACAAGTATCGGTGAGCCACCTGCGTCCTTTGCTTGGTGGAGTGGAAAGCAGCTCCACAACTGGTCTGTTCTCATCAGTTAATGGAGATGCAGAGCCTAGGCCCAGTGTTTCAGGTAAAAAAAAATATACATGATGCAGCCGATCATAGCATTATTATTCATATTTATGTAAACAGTAACAACAACCTCTGTTTGTAGAATGCAAGGTCTGGCGAAATCCTTTGAATCTTTTTAGAGGAGCTGAATATAACAGGTATGTGTTTGTTTAAGATTTTATTCAGATAATTATGTGGTTCAAACACATTTAAATTTCATAAAGGTTAAGTGTGTAAAATCTCACCACTTGATGTCAGTAGATTGCAGATTGCAGTCAGCTTAATTGATGGAGCAGTGGTGGAGGAGGAGAAAAATATACAAATATTAAATGGACATTTATAGTTTGAAAGAGCTATTTGTGATTTTTAGATCAAAAGAATGTTATAAGATATACTGCACTATCTTGATACTGGCCAATCTTTGGCTAAATATATAAAACTTATCAGGAACAATGGCAATGTCCATGTTAGCCACTGTATTCAAGACAAGGAGGCAACATGGCGGCTTTCACGAACCAGTGCCTGCTGCTATGTATATGAACATTATTTTTTTCTGTTAAATAACCTTTTAAAATGAGTAATTCATAATATCAGAATTTTCTAAAGATTTGTAACGATTTAAACCTACTTTTTGTCTTTAGTGCAGAAGTATTATTTTTTCATTTGATTCACTGAACCATAAAATGGAAGCTATTATTTTTACTCTGTGTACCACAGGTACACCTGGGTGACTGGGAAGGAACCCTTAACATATTATGATATGAACCTATCTGCTCAAGATCATCAGACCTTCTTCACAGGAGACACTCAGCAGTTAAGGCCAGAGGATGCTGGTGAGTTATACAAAGATGAGGCAAATTGCTCAAATCTATGCAATCAATGCATACATGCAATACATGCCAGAAATTCCTTTTTTTATGATGTGAAGCACTACGGGTTTGTATACCAGTACCATAAACTCACATCTATATTGCAGTAAGCCTAGATGATCATCTTCTTACAGTGATGCAGAAGGCCTGGAGAGAGAGAAATCCTCAAGCCAGGATCAGAGCAGCTTATCAGGCCATAGAGATCAACCACCAGTGAGTTCTACTCGTACACAGTGAACCTCTCCATACATATTTCTAGACGCCTTGCACCTCAAGATGCTCAGTGTTAGGCTTCATTAAAGTGAGACTGTATTACAGTTATATTGCCATCACATTAATGAGAAAAAGAGGTTGAGGTTGGTGCTGCTGTTTAGAATCTTAGATTTACAGAACTTAGAGTTTAGAGTACAAGTAAATTCAGACAGCTTTGTATGGTACTTGTAATAATTAAATAATCTTTGAAGAGTCTTTATTGTGCTGACTTTTGTTTAAATGCATTAATATATTTAAATGATAATGTTTATATACAGTATATTAGCGTCTTTAAGGGTGCTACCATTCTCAAGTTTTGTCTTTGTTATGACATCATCTCTTATTTTTTATTTGTGAGTAAATATAAATATTTTCTTGTGCACTATAAAAAAACAGCTTGGATTGCTATTTATAAATACATTAATTTCTTGTGTACATTTGTGTAGATGTGCTGCAGCCTATGTGCTTCTAGCAGAGGAAGAAGCAACAACTATCACAGAAGCCGAACGCCTTTTTAAAAAAGCTCTAAGTATTGGTAAGGATGGTTTTTAATGCACTACAATAACGTACTCTAGGGCATAGTAGTACAAAGAAAGCTCAGTAGATGAAGAGTAACTCAACACTGTATATTTATCCTGCTTGTGCTGCATGCCCTTACCCACGTTGTGCAGTTTAGTACTTCAGTGTGGACCTCTCAATATGCCACAGATAGATATAATACAGCAAAGTGTATTATTTGTTTTACACTCCCTCTCATGATGGAAGAATTACAGCTCCAAGATAACATGAGTGCTCTACATTGGACCACAAAATGTAGCGTGATATTCATATACAATACAGTTTAATTTGTTTTGTTTTTTAAACTCATGGTTATTTTGCTTTGCAGTGAAATATTTTCTCTTTGCAATACAGCAGGAAAAGATATCAACCTACTAGTATATATTAAACGCAGATTGGCAATGTGTGCACGCAAGTTGGGGCGAATTAAAGAAGCAGTAAAAATGATGAGAGATGTGAGTATCACCTTTAAACATGTTTACTGCTTTATTGTTTTGTCACAGAAAGTATGTTACTAAGTCGACATGTTTACTGTGCCTAAAACTGTGAACCTTAATATGTTTTATCTCTGTACAGTTAATGAAGGAGTTCCCATTGTTGGGAATGTTAAATATACACGAAAACCTCCTTGAGGCTCTTCTAGAGCTTCAGGCATATGCTGATGTGCAAGCAGTCCTTGCAAAATATGACGGTAAGACTAAACTCAACAAATATTTAATTACTTTTGAATATCAACATACCATGATTTTGCACAAAGTAGGTCAGTCATTTGAGTTGCATGCCCAGTCACATAAACACAACTTCTGCTTCTACTTTAGATATCAGTTTGCCAAAATCAGCTACTATATGCTATACATCTGCGCTGCTGAAAGCACGGGCTGTCTCAGATAAGTAAGTTATTTTTTCTGTTAGCTTCAGTTGTTGTATGTGATTGCCCTAACTTTGTCACGAATGTGAGATGTGATTTCTTAGGTTTTCACCAGAGGCAGCATCCAGGCGGGGGCTAAGCACAGCAGAGATGAATGCTGTGGAGGCCATACACAGAGCCGTTGAGTTCAATCCCCACGTGCCAAAGGTCAGTCATTTATCTGACAGCAAACATAGGTCTTCATCCTGAATGAAAACATACATTAGTGACCAGATGATCTTTAAACCAGGCTGTCAAACACAAAGCCCGGGGCCAGAATTGCCCCACCAGAGACTCCATTCCAACCCACTGGACGGCTTTGGAAAATCTGAAGGAGGGCATAGATTTTGCATTTTTAACTGTTTTGGGGTTTATTTGCATTAGTTTTACATTTCCAGCTTTTATTGGATAGTTTAGACAGGACAGGAATTTGGGTAGAAAGAGAGGGGGAAGACACTCAGCAAAGGGTCGCAGGTACGACTCAAACCTGGGCTGCTGCCGTGCGGCATGTGGTCGCCTGCTCACCTACTGAGATAAAGTGGTGCCCACTTTTCACTGTATTTTCATTGGTTTTACAGCTTTTCTACTGGTAAAGATCGCCACCCTAATTAGATAAACAATAACACCGAAAACAAAACATTTCTTGTATGTTTTTTTTTCCCCTCAACTCTCTTTCACTATCTACAGTACTATGGAAATTTCTTTGGATCGGGTTGAGGGGGGTATGTTAAATATTGTAATTTTAGACATTTTTGGTGCTGATAGAGTTCTCTGTACTACAGCAACATTTCTTATCATATATAAAAACTGAGATGTACTGTTAAAATAATAATAAGCGTCTTTACACTGAGAAAACATTTGTTTTTGAACAAACGGTCTTGTATCATTGTAACACTGTTAGTTCACGCCCTTCATCCGTGTGCCACAAGTGGTTTGGTGGATTGTTGTTTTTTTTTTTTTCTTTTTTTATTGGATGGATAGTTCTGTTTATCCATCACGTTTTACTGGACACAACATCATTTGGAATTGGAAGTATGAGTATTAAGTAAGAGGTGATGAAATTCAAAAGTCACTCTAACCTCACAAAAAATGTTTTTTGGTCACTTTCTATTGCAAAATTTCACCATTGCCTTATGTAGATGAAAATGATGAAAAACTGGCATTTTAGAGGCAAAAGGTCAAAGGACAGCTTCACTGTGACACCTTAATATTCTGAAAAAACAGCTTTTTCAGCTAATGAACTAAAGAGGAAATTCTGACCAGATTTCACAATTGAAATTGAAACTCAGTTTGTGATACTAGTGTTTGTTGCCCAGATATTAAATTATTTCAGAGTCTTGAGTTCATATCTTACATGAGTCTGCACAGACATGGATGTAAACTGCAACTTTACCTGTAAGGGGAGGCATACAAACAAAAGGCAGAAATTTAGCTTGACGTTACTTTAAATATTACTGCCTCTATCTGGTCTAATCACGCAATACTCACACGGCTGCCATTCGTAAAGGTCCCATTCAGGGCAAACAGGAAAAGCAGACAGTAAAGTAAACAGTCAATCACAAGTGAGTTATTTTGACTGTAATAGGTGGTGCAACTACAGCAGCTTTCATTCCATTCGTTCTGTGCTGCTGGCTCACCAGGAGATGTCAGTAAAGGTTATTTTCTCACTGGTAGTGTCATCTCTAGATCGTGGATTTTATCCACATTTAAAATTCTTCTACAGTATGCAATTCACTTTGATTGTTATTATATTAATATTTATATATCTTTATTATTGTTGTAGTTATTATACAACGTATACAAATTTGATCAGCATATTTCATTTTCTTAAGTCAGAACACTATTTTGGTATCAAGTCTATATTGGTTTTACCAGTGTTTTAGTGCACTGAATATTTTTTAACTTGGTGATCAGTTGGTCATATTATCACAGCTCTGTCTACAGCTGGACCAGGAGAATATGGGACTCTAGCTGCATATCTCTTTTCACATCAGTTCCCACAGGTTTAGATGTCACACGTCCACATGCGCACAGATTGATACACAACCAGATGCAGCAGAGTTTTGTCCCAGTTCAGCCTTTGTAGTGTGATGTTATTTCATTTCACAGACTCCTATTCTGAGAGAGAGAAAGAGAAGCTGTGTGTTTGCATGCATGGAGGGGGAAACATCAGCCAGCACTTTGATCCAGCCTTTGATTTTAAAGTGAGGGCCCTCATCTTCAATATCTCTCCAACTGCTCCCTTCCCATTCTGCCCAGAGGCAGCCGTCCTCTTTCCTCTCATCACATACCCTCATCCTGTTTCTTATCCTCTCATGTTCCCTTATCCCCTCATCCCTTGTTTGAGCCAAACAGACAGTCTGAATGTCACACTGCCAACTTTGTCAAAATGACTTCTTTGAATTTAGGTGAATGGCTAAATGACATTATGAAATTTTAACACACCTTTCATGGAGGATTATTGGACAGCTCGTCTTTCAGCATTTGACTGTGGAATCTGGTGCATACTCAGTGCTCTCATAGCAGAGCACTGGGTATGGAAATGCAACAGTAGGGAAGGAGGGGGTGTTGCTTTGTGTTGTCTGGCATGTCTAAGAGATGAGTGCACCTGCGACTCCTTTGGCCTCTTTAAATGGGCGGGCTTGTTGTCACCAAAAGCAGATTTGGTGCATGAGGCTTAAAAAAAAAAAGAACATCTGAGTTTAGTTTCCTCAGCTGTAGGACTACTGTTGCTTTGGCAAAGTTTCTAATACAAGAACTATACAGGCCAGATCACACCATCGTGTTTCCATCAGCTGATGAAAACTTCAGAACTGTTTCAAAGACAAAGTCTCAAAACAATCAACATCTGCCCATTTGAACTGAAAGTGGTTTTATGGTTATCAGAGTCATTCCTCTTTTTTTATAGTAATTGGTTTCAGTACAGATTTAATGTTTTTTTAATGATCTTTCCACATTACATCTAATGTTTTAGTCCTACCAAAGCATCTACACATTTCAGATAAACTTCAGACAACATTAAACGCACTAAAAAAAGAAGCAATAAACTAAAGCATGTACGTGAGACCACAGAAGATGCATTATAGTTGGCTTGATAAGAGAAGGGGAGTATGTTTTTGTTACTGTAAAGACTCCAGAACAGATAGTATTGCATTCAACCGGTGCAAGCAGAGTAGAGGGGCTTTGGCTGTTGTGATCCAAAGTTTAGAGAAATCATTGAGCAAAAGAATAAGTAACCAATTTCTTCCTACATAAGAAAAAAAAATCTAACAGCAACACCTGAGGTGAGCACAGGATACATCATAAGCCTCCAGCAGCTGAGTGATGTGTTAAACCTCAAGTAGTAGCAACAAACCAAACGAATTCATAGTTTACAGTCATGCTTGTGACTTTGTGAGGCTACAATTGATTAAGGGTGCTAGCCATAAATTCTTTTTTCCAGAACACTGGAAAACAATTAATGGCAGTAGGTGAAGAATTAAGTAAGTATAGTATAACAACTTGTGCTTTGAGGACTTAAAATATATTTGTGTAGGTCTTGATATAGCAGACTTTAGTATTTCTCACTGCAGCCAAAAGGTCATCATCCTAGATTGATAGATGAGATCACCACCATTGCAGTCCTTTGGATTTTTAAGCTACTTCTCAAAAACAAATGTAATAAACATTGAACTACTGGCACTCCTCGAAGAAGTCAAAGTCCGCAGAATTTATTCTCTGTATAATGAGAAGATGTGCCAAACGTTATGATCATGCTTTCATTTCTGTCAAAACTGACTTTAGTCAGACTGTCGTTACCATCCGTACAGTCAAACAATAAAAACAGTGCAGTAGCCTGTGGTACACACACAGATTTGGAATACTGAAGGAGCATTGTTGGGCCAAGCATTAAGTGGCGAGTGTGTTATCAAGCATGCCAAGCAGATTATATATGAATATAATACCAGGCTACATCACATGAGTTCATTCAGACTGCTTAAAAGGCTATGCACACACAAAAATCTACATATACAGACACACACACACACTTCATTTGCACAGCTGGTTCAGTGCTCTCGCTCAGCCCCTTCTCCTCACCAGCTCTTCATCCATCTAATTTCCTCCTCTTCTCTTTTGCTCCCTTCTATTTTCTTCTCCTCCTCATCTTCTTGTCCTCTTCTATTTATCCTCCACTCATTTCTACATCTGCCTGTCCATTCCAGTTATCCTCTCTAGCAGCCAGTGGTTAAGAAACTGACAGTTTCCCAGATGCTTGGATAACTGATCAAATGTCCCTGCTTGCTAAATCTGCTTTACATTTATTTTTACTACCATTTTTGCTAACATGCATTCAATCTGAAGCGCTCAAAGCGACCCAGGCCTATTTACTTTGCTAGTTTACCCCACTTTAAATGGCAGTTTTTTATCTCACCCAATTCTCAATGACATTCTCTCCTCTAGATTGCCTGTCAAGGGTCAGAAAACCAGAGTTTTTTTCTTAGTGTATCACTGAAATTGGCTGTTTGGTTTGTAAATTGAGACAGAATAGGAGCATTTGAGTTTGTTATGAATTAAGATGGACGAGGTTTCATCCAGATGACAAAAATGGGGTAGTTACAGGAATTGGACTGTGGCTTAAGTTTCGCCCACTTGGGGACAAATATAAGTTCCCTTACCTGTGGCACAAGATGAAGTAGCTAGTGTCAATGTTTGTTAAAATTATATATTTTACATTGTTTTAAAAACAAAAATTATAAACAACTACAGGGTTGATGGCAATGTTGCCTCTGTGCTTCATTGTGTGCGGCAAAGTGCCGCAGATTAGAATCAAAAGGAAGCTTATGAGTTATGCTCTGAGCTTATGACTGCCCAGGGATGAAAGGAGAACACATGAAATTCAATCCCTTCATCAAAGAGGCGACAGGGAGTGCAGAGGAAGGCTGCAGAACAGGGAGGTGGGGGTGTGACTGAGGTGTCACCAGTTCTAATGCCATGGCATGCAAGGAAGGACAGCTGAGCAGCCAGCCACTCTAAATGGTTAGTCTTAAAACATAGAAAGACCCAGACATATGTGTGCCATGTACTGTCCACTCATTATTAACAACAGAGATAAAAATGCATTAGAATTGTCCTAATTTCTGAATGAATATCGACCAAAATATCATCACATTTTCTCGGAATACCTAAAAGTACTTGCGGTTAACCCAGTTAAAAAATTAGACAGAAATATTTACAAGGAACAGGATCGTTAAAAGTTTGTGAATCTTTACTATAGCAACATTACGAGGTACTGTGGGATGTTGGTGGTGTTTCTTACATGAACTGCTTGCTTTAGATCCTTCCATCACGATTATTAGTCAGGATTTTGACTTAACTCTTCTAAAACCCCACCTTTGTTCTTCTTTACTGTTCTTTTGTAGAAGAACATCTATGCTTATGTCATTGCATTGCTGCATGAGCTGCTTTTCCTTAAAAGTTCACCTTTAGGATTATTGATGCCCCCTACACCTAAAGAAAATTGAATGCCTGTCCTCAATTAATACATTTTAAGTATAATATCCCTGTATATTTTATAGGGTTCTTAGTGTCTGATTTTTTATAAAATCAGCTGATGTTTTAAGCTCAAATATATTGAAATACAGGAAATAATAATAATCGAAAAAACAACCTGTTTTACTGAATGAACGACTTGGCTTTCTTGCTGATAAATGGTCTGAATTAAAGCTTGCTTCCATACTCACTAAGTTCTTTCTTCTATTTTATGCTATCCTTTCTTGTGTTGCATAAAATTAATGTGAATTATTATAGCAGTTAGGGAGGTTTTATAATCCACCACAATAAACCAGTGATAGGTTTCGTCTGTGGTGGTCGAGCTGGCTAGCTGCCTCTCCTCTGAGAGGGAATAGAGCATGGTGAAATGTTTGTGCTCAGAATAAAGGAAGGAAGAAGATGAAGACAGTCAAGTGCCTTGGCTGAACCGAGTAGAGCTGATGTAAGTAAGTCAGACAGGATAAGTGAGAAGGGCAAACAAGCACCTTCTGGTTGTCTCTTGGCTGCCGATTGCTGTTAGAGAAAATGTCAGGATGGACGGAGAAAAACTGCAAGACAGTACAGTCCACTAAAATCCTGTGAAATACAGATGATTACTTAAGTGTTGCTTTATGATGGTAACCTGCTTAATTGAGCCTTTATCCGTGAAGCTGAGAGGTATGAGAGATGAGAAGGACAGAGGTAACATAGGTGTAAATTTGCAAGTTTTTTTGTACAGCTATGTATAGGTGTCTAAAAATAACATGTGATGAAAAATGTAAGAATCTGCATGTCAACTGAGAAAGAGAGAAAATGATGTGCAGCTACAGGCAGTAGGAAAAATGGGTGACACAGGTAGCAGTTATAGGGCCTTGAACATATGTAAAGACAAATTGGAGAAAGACAATGATGAGCCTTGGTAGTAAGTGATTATGGGGATGGGGGTAGGGGACAGGGTCAGGGATGGTGAAGCTGCATGGTCTGACTGGCTAGATGGATGGATGGATGACTGAACCTGTGACCATGGAAGGGATTAGACAGGATTAGCTGTGGGGTAACCTTCCCAAAGTGTCAGTGTGAGATCCAAAGCACTGCAAAGCTGGCCGCTCGGGAATCCAGCCCAAGGGGGCCCCAGCACTGCACTTGGATGTTGTTTAAAACAGACCCCTGCCACACTGGGCACCACAGACATGAAATGCATAGATTGTCACATTCATCGGCGTCAATAGGTATACATTAAGGACTTCTATGCTGACGGATATAGACCTTTAAAAACATTTATTGCCCCCCGCCCCCCCAGAAAAAGCTCTGCACAATATATTGATGTATGTACTCTAAAAGCTAGATTTCTTCTATTTCAGAGTGAGAGAGAGGAAGTTCTATAGGTTGTAACTCTGGGATTTGTCAGCTCAGTGAACCAACTGACTCACTGGGACAAACTTATGCAGTAGGCCAAGAGAATAGAAGCAAGTTGGGCATGTTACACATTCATGGAATGATGTTACTGTACTGTAACAATAACACACATACACTGACTCACGTATATAGAGAGAGTGAGACCTTTGGAAAACTTTTCCCTTCCACCTTGAACAATTGCAAAATAAGGTTCTAGATAAATACCTCACATGTACAGAATATGATTACATTCCACAGGGAGTTAGCCTGGGGGATTTGCACAATAGAGCAAAAAGTACTCATTGAGAAATGACGAGAAAATATGAATGACAACATTGAAGCTGCATGAAGTTATTTGGGACCACAAGGAATCTTTTTTTTTTTTAAACCCAAACAGTCATCAGTGTTTGTGGGCACTGGATAAGATTTTGTTCACTTTAATTTTCCTGGTTTCTGTTTCCAGTAGTTGTACTTTTGAGCAGACTTTGGTTGCATGTTGTTAACAGTCCATTTGTCCAAATGCAATCTCAGAACCATCAGCTTACATCTAAGGTGCGTCATAAATCTGCTGTGTCTGCTGTCATAGACATGTGTGCCGGCTGCATCGAAAGTCCCAAAATGTTGTCCAATGTCCACAGTGCCTTCCTCAGACAACACCCAGACTGTGATTCAGTAAACAGTTGTCTGCTGATTTGTCAAATTTTCATTCAATTTCAGGTCATTATCTTACCATCTATCAGAATAGAAATTGTTTTAACTGCTTCATTATTCTTGCTCTTATTCAAAAATATACTGAAAGAAGTCGGTAACTGAACAAATTCAGGATGTTTTTTTGCTCAGAATGGTCTTTTATGAGCGTGACTATGTGCAGTTAGTTCCCATAGAAGAAAAGAAGTGTCAGTCTTACATTGTGGATCAGAAATCTATGCAATTTTTTGTCATTTAAAGCTATTTGAAAAACGCGTTTTCATTCGTTATGCCTGAGTAAATCCTAATGTAAAAAAAAAGGTGGAAATCTGAATCACTGACTAAACATAATGTGCAATGTGCTCGTTTGAGTTCATGTTGTTTGTGCAACTGATCACAGTATGACAATAAATTTAAACTAAACAGTACAGCTGAGTGAAGGATGAGAAATGAAGATATAAAGGTACCAAAAAGACCAGATACTGAACAGAAGTCCTGTATTTTTTCCACTTCCTATTTGTAGTACTTATTAGAGATGAAGAGCTTGATCCTGCCTCCAGAACACATCTTGAAGAGGGGTGACAGTGAGGCAGTAGCATACGCTTTCTTCCATCTGCAGCACTGGAAGAGGGCAGAAGGAGCCTTAAACCTACTACACTGCACCTGGGAGGGCAGTATGTACCTTTCTTTTTATGGTTATTTTTTCAGATATAAATGTTTTAGGTTCTCATTTGCTTTCTTTCATGTTAGTAAGCTATCACCCAACCTAGCCTGTACTTTGAAAACACTATACTAGAAAAGCTACTTCTCTTTTTGGTTTTGAACCTACAGCCTTGCAGGTGTAAAGCTTTACTAGTCAGCTGCCCTGTCTTTTTTTTTTTTTTTTATCATTGTGTCATAAGTCATGTATTCACAGTACACCCACAAATACGCATTGCTATAAGTGGATGAGATCATCACAAGAAGAATATTATTGTTATATTTTATCTGGACGTCAGTATCTTGTATCCAACTTAAATGGTTTACCGAAAATTGCTCCGTATTTGTGTTTTAAATAGCTGCACTTAAGCATAGTTTGTGGTGTGTTACTCATCCAGATTTAATGTCCCGCTTTTCCCCTTCGACTGTATTCTGCAGCTTTCCGAATAATTCCCTACCCACTGGAGAAGGGTCACCTCTTTTACCCGTACCCAGGATGCACAGAAACAGCAGATAGGGAACTACTGCCCTGTAAGTACATTAAATCTACTCAAAACCTCGTCTCTTTAAAACAAAAGTTCATCTGCCCTGCTTGTGATACTGTTTCTCTTTTTGTCTCGATTTTCTCCAGCTTTCCACGAGGTGTCTGTGTACCCAAAGAAAGAGCTTCCCTTCTTCATCCTCTTCACAGCAGGCCTTTGCTCTTTCACTGCCATGCTGGCCATGCTCACACATCAGTTTCCTGAACTAATGGGTGTCTTTGCCAAAGCAGTAAGTGGTATTGCTTGACTTCCCAGTTTCATCTCAGACACGTTTGGTTTGAATTTATAGATTTCTTATCACTGAAATTTTTAATGTTATCATGAGTTTGACTCAGATTTCAGGGTTATTGGCTGACCAGTTTTAGCTTTGACCATTGGGTCTCATTTTTTAATGGGTGTTATTGGTAACCCGAACCTTTAAGTTCCTTTGGTAATTGCTGCCTTCTATCACTGTCAGCAACACTGGAGGCTCATGGGAGTCGAAGGCTTGTAAAGTCAGTGTTTATGATAACAAGTTATAGTCTAACTTTAGCTATCAGTGGGAAGAGCTGAAAAATACAAGTTTAAAGCCACAGCAAACATGCAGCCTTAAAGGTTAGAACGTATGGATGCTTGCACTGCTTCATTTTGTGTTTGTGTATTATAGAAGTGTTGTGTTATGTGTTTTAGCCAGTTTGGCAAACTTCTTACTTTGGCTAATCTTTTGTTTATGGTCAGCCTGTTTATTAGGGCCTTTTAGTCTTGAAGCGAGTCTCTGAGAACATCTAGTTCTGTTCCTTTTGTTATGGGAAAGATTGGGTGCAGATTGGACTTTTACAGCCAGTCCGGCTAGTCTGGTTTGTGTAATGTTCAGATGTTCAGATAGAGTGCATGAAAACCAATGAGGGAGGAACACAGAGGTACTCACTGCCTTCTGAGGAAAAACAGATTTCTATGAATCTGCTGCTCTTAAAAGCAGGAAAACGCGGCGGATTTTGGTGGTCGTGACAGTCCGTGTGTTTTTCTTACCTGTGGATCGCCCACTTTTACTAATTGGATTTTAAGTGTATCAAACACACTTTTAGCACGACCTCATATTGTAATATTTCAGAGGACATCTAACTATTATTATTAGCTAGCATTTAAATTGCATCATAACGTAATTCTTTGTGGCATAGATTCAACAAGGTGCCTGAAACATTCCTCAGAGATTGTGGTCCGTGATGAGATGATAAGATCTCACAGTTTTTGCAGATCACATTCGTGATCTGATTCTCAGCTACATCCCAAAGGTGCTCTACTGGACTGAGATCCGGTGACTGTGGAGGCTATTTTAGTACTGAGACCTCATTGTGATATTAAAGTTTGACATGATTTGAGTTTTGTGAAATAGCGCATTAAGCTGCTGGAAGCAGCCATCGGAAGATGGATAACCTGTGGTCATAAAGAGATGGACGTGGTCAGTGTACATTTAGTAGCCCTGGTTCGAATCCACCCTGAGCCATTTAATGCATACCTTCCCTCTGTTCTCTCTCCTCAGCTTTCTGTCTTCTCACTACTGTCCTATAACAATAAAGGTTCAAAGCTGCCACCAAAAAATATACTTAAAAGAGGTTATTATTTCTGCAGTCTTATCTCTATATTATAATAAATTCTGATTGTAGCTTTTTATTATCGTTTGCCTTTTGTTGTTATTGCTCAAATCATACTATCAAAGGTTATTAAGAATCTTTTATTTACTTTTTATGGGTAAGTCTGCAGCTTTTCCCAGCGGCAATAAATACTGTCGTTTATTTACTTTTTTCATTTTTTCACTTGAAGATGGTGAAGCTGTAAGAGTGACTGTTGTTGATACTGCTGTCCGAAAGTGTCTCTCATAAATCATGGATAATATAAAGTTTATAGAGAGACTGCTTAAATGTAGTGATGCATCTGTGATCTTTCCACGAATGCAGTTTGTAAAATGATCAATCTTGGATGATGCTGCTTTCTTGAGGAAATGTACAAGTATGTTCCGCCTTTGACTCTGACTGCACCAAACTGTAAGCTGTGCTTTGCATTTGCAGCGCTGAATGACTTCAGCTTGATTTATAGGGAGAAAAAAAAGCTAAGCAGTCAACTGTACATCCCAGCATATAAAAGTCAGGCTTGTGGAGAATTCTTATATAATTTTCTTTTCTTTTCTTTTTATGTTAGGTTGCCATTTTAAAAGGGGTGAGCTAGAGGACAGTAGTTTCTATTTACTTTATTTAAATCTGTGTACTTTTCTCACTGTGTGTAACAGCAGTACTTTGTAATCTTTTCTAAATGAATGTAACTCAAAGTATATATATAAAAAAAAACACATAATACATTTTTTTTAAAGTTTTGAAGTCCACTGTTAAATGGAATTCAAAAAGATATGTTATGAAGTAGTAATATTAATTTGAAATGGAAGAAATTTCACAAACCGTTGACCGGAAGTCAATTCTGCCTTTTCTTACTTTTAGTTCTTCAGCACACTCTTTGCACCCCTGGGTTTCTTCGCAGACAAGATGGAAAGCTTCATGCCGTCCAGTTTTTGGCACCAGCTGACTCGGATCTGACCCCGTCTAACACAGACACAATGCATACACACACACACACACACACACACACCAATATCACTCCAAACCCTTGAACAAAAAGTGTTTTCTCTCCTGTCTTCAGCATTACTGCCCACTTGCTGCATTGTTACTGATTACCGTATGCTGGCTGAAGTTGTATCAACACAGTAATACTACTTCTAAGATGCTCTCCCACACTCTTCCAATAGTCAGTTTTTCCAAGAACACATTTGGTGAATACCATTTGCAACAGTTTCATAGGGTCATTCACTTTTGTTAGCATGGGGAAATCCAGCATTTTTCAATAATCCAGAATGCCTCGGTGAGAGGAGCTCCTGAGTAAATTCAGATTAAAAAAAAGAAAAATTAAAATTTGGTTTTGCCTGTGTATGGAAGAAAAAATGTGTACATAAAGGGTCTCCTGCCCATTTGCAAACAAAACATATTCTTTTTCTTTGTGTAATCAAAAAGATGCCATTTCAGTGGGCTATATTGACCCTCACATACATCTAGCAGGGCAGATTTAAACGTCTGAGGCCTCCTAAAACAGAGGCAGGATTTATAACCTCAGAGGGACTGCAGTGTATACAATGCCTGTGCAGTTCAACTATTGTCGCTAAGGCTGAATATCTCAGCACTACATCTCTGGGGTAACCACTGCATCATCAAAATGTAAATAGGATCATCAGCGGTCAGCAATCATACTTAAAATCACACAGCATAGGCAATTTAACATCTTCAATAACAAAAATTAAAATAATTCTAAATATGCTGTGTAAGGTCAACTTGGGGCAATAACCCTCACGATCTATCATTAGGCAAACATGTCAAGTTGGTCACTTCAACTGCCTGCTGATATGCATTTAGAGTGGGCAGAATTTCCTTTTCCTTACTTTACTAACATTTTGATGACTGTCTGAATTGGTATAATTAAGCTAATGTTTTCTTCTGTGAAAGGTTGTTTTTTTGTATTAAATTAAATATGCTCTATTAGAGCTATACATTGAAAGATCTTATTGAAACATAACAACAGGAAACAAATGTACCTGTTTTTAATTCATAGAAAACGTATACAGGTAATATAGAAAGTTTTAAAAACCACAAATTTGCTTAAATAATTTTCTTAAATCTCAGGTATCAGTTTTTTCTCAGATATCCTGACATCACGGTGACAGCTTTCCACCTTACGTGAAAGAAAATGTTATAATAATTTTAAAAAGTGCCTTTTAGATCATTACATAGCTAAACTACTGTGTAGTGATTAAAAGCCTGTTTGGTATTTATTACACCTGCAGTATGATAGACTCAGTTTGGGAAAAAATGCTTAAAGGGTCATTTTTATAGAAATGTTATATGGAATCAGTATAACAATGAAAAACAAAAGCAAAAAAAGGGCATGCTGGTTATTATGCAAGGGAACACACAAACACATCATTCAGACCTACTCCAAACTCTGACTACTTAGACTGCATTCTGTGTTTTACCTTGATCTTAAGTATTTGTCTATTTAAATGTGTGACACACAAAGGATCTTTAGTGTGCAGCTGAAATTTAACAGTATGCTGAAGACAGGAGGATCTGTGAACAACTGTAACTACGCGTGGATGAGTTTGAAAGCAAAACAAAATAAATTAGTCTTTCATTGACCTCTCTGTGCTTTTGTCATATTTCTGATTTGAGTTTGTTGCAAAAGGCCCCAGATTTGCCCTGTTCAAGGCAAAGTCGGTGTTTCCTATAAGCAAGCTTTATTTTTTGATGATTTGTTGAAAACGGCTTACAGAGGCACGGCCAATGGCTTAGCTGATAAAATGAGACATAAATGCGGTCCTTTGCACAGCTGATGTCATTTTCCTCCATCTTTTTAAATCTCTAGTGTCTTATTGAAAGACACTTACTCTGGCATCCAGCTACTGCTATATTTAGCCAAGAGCCATTTTGCGCAGCATTATGATTATACTACTCTGCCACCATCAGCAGATGCTTTAATGTGGCATGTTCCTGCTGAACCTTTGATGCCATAATCATACTCCATACACTCGCGCTTAAGTGGTGTGCAGCAGTAATGAATAAGTCTGCTGAGGACTGTTGACTGGACCTCAAGTGTTTGCTCAGAGTGCCAGAGCGTGGTTTCATGCTGCATGTCGAAACTTGAATTGCTCACGGACCTTCGTGGCAGAGCCATTCAAGGTCAAGATGACAGGAAAAATATGTAAGAAAGAAAAAAGGAAAATGCATTTGTGTTGAAACATTTACATTTATGACCACAGTCGGTACGGTTAGTACAAAATTAAAAACTTGAATGAGGGGGGGTAAATCCATGTGGAAAACTGTTTAATGAATACATTTATGGTGGTGATGCATGACCTTAGTGCATACCTTAAACAGTTGACCCACTAAATAAGAGTTTTTAATACCCCACTATCAATCTAGTAAGGTCACCGGCATGATAAATGAACAAACTCTTGTGGAGTGGGATCTGTGCCAAGTCCAAGCATGTCCCTGAAGGCTGCATACAGTATGTGTTGGACTGAAGACTCTTGAAAATCTGCTTCTGGGAGTGAAAGAACATACTGCTCACAACAGTTTATGTGTTTTGTCTGTCCATGGGTCTGTTTCACTGTGTTCACATCGACCCTTTCCAAAAAAGCACCAAGTGAAATGTGGTTTTGTAACTTATAAATTCTGACATTATGAGGTGTTTTGCATATTTCATCATGACCATCCATTGCGTTTATATAAGCAACATGGCACAGCGCTAACAGTTCTATTGGTCCAATATTCTAACGTGTCCATTGCATTTGACATAACCTGTCGCTCACGTGTGATAGACTATAACTGATTACAGTATATACTTCATCTGTCACACTTCACACTGGTTTGCTCTGCTGAAAACAACTGTGATCTAGATTTTTATTACATGATTTGACTGTTAGCTCAATCTATCTGATCCTATGTTGCCGCAGTAACTGATATTTATCAGTTTCATCGACTGGCCTTAGTCCTGGCGTTCCATATCAGAATTCAGTTAAAACTGGAAGGGATGTTTCCTGAGGACTTCTTCAGCCAAGGTAAGTGCACTGCTGTGTTTCCTAACATACGTATCTTTCAAAATTTCACTTGGACGAATAGCATGTAATCCCGTTCCTTCTTTACCCTTCGGGTTATGTCTCTTTGATTGGCAAAATAAGTAACCACTGACTGTTTTCATGTGTATTGCTATGGTTATTTGCTTAAGAGTAGCGCAGCTTTTTTGCTGTTTGCTAATTATTGGTTGCTGGCGATGCTGAAATTGACATGGCAATGCATGCTGAGGTCTAAAGATAACACTTAAATCAGACTAGTTTAATGTTATTTGCTTTACAAGAGTAAACTTGTCTTATTGCAAACCTGGTTTTGTCACACATATTGAATGTGAATGTCCTCACCCTAAATCTTTACTGCTGCTTATACTCCTCCTGCACCTCCTCAACAATTTATCCATGGCCTGCAGTGTATGATTGGGATGTAAGATGACATTGTTTGCACTGTTTGCATCGTGAATGCTGATTCAGGTTAATGGTGGATTTACTCGTTCCAAAAGATAAATTGTATTTTGTGTGGAAAAAAGTGTCACAGCAGCTATAAAATATTCACAGGCTCTTCCTGCTGCAGTAACAGCTGCTGCCCAACTCAAGTTTTCTTGAAAATGGCACTAAAATCTGAAATGTTTGGTTTTTTGCTTGTTACTATAGATTTGGTGGTGAAGTAGATACTTGAAATAAGGCTAAGTGTTTTAAAGAGTCTGTTCCTTGGCCTTTACATGCATACATTTTGATTTATATCTAAATTTTACTCCTTTTACCAGTAACAAATCTGTAAGATATCACTTGGCAAGTAATAAACTATAGCAGCTACAGTCGAGTCCAATTTCATGTCCACATAAAACCCTTAATTACTCCTGATGGGGTCATAAGGGTGATCTTCTTTTCCAAGAACAACACTGAAACTGTTGGGACATTTCATTTAAAAAATAATTTTCATTTCCAAAGCGCTCTACAGTGCAACGGTTTCAGCATGCATGCGTATCAGCATGTTTCTCATATTACTATAGGCAAGTCACAGATGTATATGTGATCGGAGTGCAACGACTTAGACTGGAGTACTTGTCAAGCAAGGCTAAAATAAACATGTTTGGTTTAAAAGTGGCATAGCAATAAATTGTTCTTGAGTCATTACAGTTTGTGAGTATGGATTATGGAATTTCTTTCTTCTGCTTCCCATGAATGTGAAGCATCCATGTGGACCACACTGTCCCCTGAGACCATTTTAGCTCTGAAATGTTGTTAAACCATTTGATATCACTGCGATGGCAGTGAATGCCTGCAATGCCACTCCTTTTATTTTTACAGACTTCAACTGGGTGACCCACACTGGAGGACAAAGTAGCACAGATACTATGACTAATTTGAAGATCAACAATATATTAATAGAAATGTCTTTGTTTATACAGCTTAATAGTTGGTCGATCAAGAAATTACTTTAAAAAAAACCTAAATAAATTGTTATATTTCAATTTAAAGATATTTTGTGATTCTTTTTATCACGCTATCTAAGACTACCATCAGTCTTGTTATGCTAATAAAAAAATATTTGTCTAACACTGAACAATGAACTTTAAAAAAAAAAAACCAAACTGGTCATTTGCATTGTTTTTATCCCGTCCATGCCATAGCTAAGGTAATGATAACTGTAATAGGAGACCAGGGGAATACCTAAAACCCAAATATATACATGTGGGTTATAGGCCCTTAGGCTTAATTGAGAAGATTATTATTACTGTTTTTCTGCCTGGAATTAAAAAAAAGAAAAACATCTGGAAGTTGACATCTTTTAATAGTAGACCGAACAGAACCAAATGAACTCATAATTATGACACTGGCGCTCCATAAATCCAAATCAGTGAAACTCCTGTGGTTACAGATGTAGGATTGAATATAGCATGTTAAAACTTATAAAGAACTTGGGAATTAAAAGTATGAACAGAACAGCACAGGTCCAGGCCTGAGCCCACAATCTGAAACAGTTTTCCTCTTATCTTTCAAAAACAGCTAAATTACTCTTCATTTACATTCAAAACTGGCTTTTTTCTGTTTTTTTTCTTGCTTGCAATTAACTTTTGACTTGGTGTCATTCGCTGTTGTCCAAAGCACTTTATTTTGGCTGTGCCTCTCATTACGTGGAGTTGAAACAATTTGTTGACTCTTAGCATTTCACAGCTTGTTGTCAGATTCATTTAGATCTATAAACTCCTCTGAGGGTTGTGTCTCCAATGGCTTAACACTATGTCTGGCTGCACTGCCAGATGTTAGAAAGCCAAATGCAAGGTCTGTAGCTACTTCAGTGCTCTTTTTGCAATGGCTTGGCTTTGTTTCATGAAATAATTCACTTCTTAAAAACCGGCCAGAGCCAGTGAGTGTGTCCACAAAGAACTGAAAGCACAGTTGCATAAGATTGCATTATAAATATGTTCTGTCACAATATGATGGCTGAACAAATATGCTGTTTTGGCCTTTGTAATAAGGATAAGGCAAATGTTAAACAAAAGCTCTATTTAAGATAAATCAGTCTGGAAACTAATACTGAGTTTTGAAAATATTTGCAGCTCCAGTGACATATCAGGAAGGCCGGTTTAATAGTTTGTATTCATTATAATGCAGTTGTATGACACTGCAATTTACAATTTTGGAGGGTCACTACGTCCAAAATAAAGAAGCTTTGTATTTCTCTTTTTACTGTGCACTTGTCTGCATTAGCATGGCCTATGGAATTTGTTTAAAGTTCACAGTAATAATGGAAGCAAAAACAAAGAACCGGAGGTAGAAATTACAATTTTTTTCCATGAAGCTGAATGATTTGTTAGATCTGTTACAGTCAAATATTAGCATACTGTACAAGTATCTTTCAAACAACAGACCAAAATTTGTGAGGCTATTTTGATGTGTTGGTGTGTCCACAATCCTTGTATACAAAGTGAGCTGTCACTGTAAATGATAAGTCTTTGCTTGCTCTTCTGTTTGTGGCTCCTTTGACCTTACAATGTGATTACCTGGCTTTAATTAAGAAAGACCTCTTGGAAAGCGCTATATTTATTTAGTGTGATAGCTGCACAAATTAGCAGCAGTGGTTTCGGGTGCACGGTGGGATCAAAAAAGTTTTGGAAGTTTTGGAAAAGCAAAAACCACAGGCTAACACCAGTCTCCAAGTAATCATGTGCAGAGGTCTGCTGTAACATCTGGACCACTCACCCTACCCATTAGATTTGGTTCTAAACAACTTGGATCTTTTTTCATAAAATTAAGTTAAAAATTTAAAGGTCACTGTTTTGCCACTGTGGAGTGTGAGTGCACTAAAAGGGAGTGTTCTAATAGAATGGGAATCAGTCCAAAGGTGTACAAGGCAACCTTGAAGGAGCGATCGGCAGACAAAGTACTACTGTGATTATCTCTTTCATCTCTTATGTGCACACAGTTTTTACATACTATAAAACAAGAAGCAGGCAGTAGCTCATATATCTGCCTCAACCAAGGGTACATTTACAACAGAATATAATATTAAGCCATTTTGCATCAAAGTTTCAAAGTCTGATTCAAAAACGCTCCGCACATTATTTTTTAAAACACTTTTTAAAGCAGCACATGATCAGTAACTGGTTCTAATTTCCAGTTTACCATCACCTAACAAATGTTTGTGAAGTATAAAAGCATCAAAAGCCAGAGGTATTATAGTTAAAAGATCCCAACTAGAATGGAGTCATTAGTGCACAGGCTAATGAGTCAGGTGCACGTTTGATTTGTCCGCTCTCCTTCCTAGGTTACGTCCAGCCAGTCGGGTCGCTTGTGGGGTTTGCAGGTGTGAACGTCCACTACGTTTTCACAGTCTTTGCACTCCACAGCGCAGCACCACTTGAACTTGCACTCACACTTAGTGACACGTTTGACTCGCATGGTGTCGTAGCCACGCCCACAGCACATGACTTCACAGCCATCTATGCCTCTTGAGGACTTGTTGCACACTCTGCCTGCTGTGCCCAAGGAGCCTATAATGAGAATAAAGGACCAGAGATGTTGTTTTGGCATACAAAGAATATTGGTACTGCAACTGACAGGAAAAGGGTTAGTTTATTAGAAGACAGCCATCTGTGCATGCCCTGCCAGACTATTAAAATAAATAGTTATCACTATAAGAAATACAGGTTAGGATGAAAGAAATCAAATGTTTGTTATACGTATGATACTTTTGTTTACATATATTAAACAGCTAATATAAAATTTAACTTAACACAAGCAGTGGATTTCATGACACTTCTGTAATATGTTAAAGTTTTAAAGGTCAGGGACTCTTTTATTTTTTGTTTTAGAAAAAACAATTGATTTGGACTGATAATATGCAGCAGATACAATTAGATTTAAGGAAACAGAAATACCTGCTGCTGACAGAAATGATGCTGATCAACATGAAACAAAGATGTGTCCTGTAGAGCTGCAGAGAGGGGTGATACCTCTGTGTGCTTTCATTATTAAATCACTGATAAGTACAGCTCCTTGATTAGAAGTTGCTTCTTATTTTAAAGTAGGCATAATATAGAACTTTAATTGTGCACATCCAGTAACTATACTGGGTTTCCTGTCTATGCATTCCCTTGGGGAACTGAACGATTTATACCACAAATAAATAGTCTGACTGACCGCTCAAATGTCTTTCCACCATAAGCTACATTCACCTTTTCGCATGTATCCATAGAGCACTTTTTTCAATATACCTAAATGTTTTATCTCCTGTGCGTTCACACCTAAAACCCATTTAGAATCCCAATTTAACCTAAGAGGCATGTCTCAGTGCTCAGAAGGAAGCTGGGGTAGACACAGATCCACTGCACTGTGCCATCCAACTCAGCTTAATAGCATTTTGAAAATTTTCCATGATTACGTGGATGCCCAGGAGTGAAAGCTGGCAGAAGTTATTATTGGCAATGTTCATGTTGATGCTGAAAACTGAAACTGTTTTGCCAAAGCAAAATATCACTTTCCCTCACTCTTCAGCAGGCTATAAGCTTCCCAACAGAATAGTCTCAGACCTAAATGCAATTGTGTTCATGTACTCAGGTGTAAAATCCAAGCCTAAAATCAGGTGCCAGGTCCATTAACAAAGCATCCCAGAAGTAGAGAGAACAAAGGATAAGAGGAGATCTTCCCCTCAGGCTCTAGGGAGTGGAGCTTAATGCTGACCAAAGGAAAGATTTGAAAAATAAGCCTGCATGTATCCTTAGGCTGTGAATTCCTATACAATGAAGATTAGTGGTGAGGAGGGTCATCGGCTACTTTTTAAGATCACCTTTTAACAAGGAAAGGCAGCTTTTCCTTTGAGCAAACACACCTTCTTTGCATCTCAGTTGTCAAAGTGCGGCCAAGCTAACCGCAGGTAGGAGTGACAGAATCTGTTAACTTAGAACCAACGTGTCCCCTGCACATGCCATCGTCCCTAACATATTAACAGTGAGTTAGCAAAGTTCTTCACGCTCTACTGAAGGAGCTGGACTTTAGGAAAGAGATGAGCCTAACAAGGCAAAGCAAACATTAGGTATTAAAGGAGATGTTAAAGGTCAAATCACTGAACTTTAAGCTGTGAAGGAATGCAAGCCTGCAGTCAATGAGTCTCTGATTCTCATAGATTTTGTTAAGCAGTCGGTCCTATTTGCCCCGTCCCATAACAACATACTCAGGATTTTAAATTAAATAATAATAACAGTATTTTACACAAAAATGATTAAACTGTTTAAGCACAACTTCAAAAGAACTTCACTGAATCTCAGAATGTGAGTTGCTGATGTTTTCCACAAACACAACATATCAATATGCTACTCCTCAGAAGTTAAAAGGACCCTCCTTAAGGCAATTTCTTTATCGTAATAATAAATGATTGTCATAATAATATTACTCTTGTGTAACAGTGGCACTTTACTAAAGTTTGACATGTTAAAAACAGAATTAGCAGGTTAGCACAAGAAAGTTATTTAAGAATTATCAGCATTGGCCAATAATAATAAAACCCTTCTTTTAAACTTCGCTAGTCTCACTAGTGACACATATCGTTGTTTTCCCAAAGACAGTGGCCTCCTTCAGCAGGACAGTGTTTCCCACTACACTACAAAAGCTGCTGGTGTTGGAAAAAAGCTCAGGGTGTTGACCAGGCCTCCAGACACCACAGTGTAATCGAACATTTGTTGAATATGCTGGGAAGAGTAGATCCACGGAAACCCCCACCTGCTGCAATCGCAGGACCCAAATGATCTGGTGCCAACAGGCTGGTGCCAAATACCAATGAACACCCTCAGAGATCTCTTGTCCATCCCTCAACTAGTCAAAGCTGTTCTGACTGAGGACTGTGGATGTACACAATATAAAGCAAGGGGTTTTATTTTTGTAGCTTATTTGTGTGTCTCACCTGCTGCACGGTCCATGAGACAGTAATCTGGAGAGTTCTCAACAAAGACTAACTCATTCTTGGTGCTTCCCTTAAAGTCCTTGTCAGCCACAATAAATCCTGTCCCATCTTGGTTCATGGTTACCTCGACGGCTGTGTTGTACTTCTTGCGAAGATAGTCTCCAGTTCGCCTGAAGTCAGACATAGCCAGCCAACAGGTTCTGAGAGAACAGGAACCACTGACCCCATGACACTTGCACTCCAGCTTCATAAAGCGCTTCACTGCCTGGAGCAGAGATCAAAGGTGACACAGTGTCAAGCCAACAATGTTGTACAAGAGAAGATGTAGGTGTAATAAGCTCTCCTAGCATAACGGTTAGCTAAATATTCTTAATGTAACAGCTTTTACGTCATTATCCTTCAGAGACGTCTTTACTGAAAAAGCCATGTCAATAACTTGAACAGTGCAGAATTTAATGCTATGGGACCCTCATATGCAGTTATCATATTAATATGCATTATGCTGCATCATCAATAGATGCTGGGATAATGCGGAATATTCTCAATAAACAGATTCTTAGTCTTAAGAGATTTACTTCCTAGTCAAGTAAGTCAACTAGCCTAGTAGTTGAAGACATCTTTAGGCAAAAAAGAATTTCTAATGATTTTAAGAGTCGATGTTTATTATGACCAACTTTAAGCTTGGAGAGACCAATCTATGACTCACAGAAGACGGATGAGTTGAAGGGCCATGTGTATCTCTCAGGTTTTGTGACACGTCTTTTTTTGGTTTTTATTTCTACTTTTTTATTTTATTTCATTGGGTCTTTGTTAAGCTATCTCTTGTGTGCATACACAAAAAGGGTTCATCGCTTGAGTTGGGTGCCTTTTTATGTTTGAATAAATTTGTAGGTCAATGTTACGTTTAACAAAAACAACAATAAAAGCGTCCCCTGAAAATGTTCCTGAAAAGCCTGTTGTTTTCATTGTTACTTCCTAAATATGTCTAAATTTACAATTCCACTAAGAGATAAAGCTTAAACATTAATATAAAAAATGTTTCCACTGACCATCCGACCGCATCGGTTGTTGTGCAGATTCATCAGGGCTCGAGCATCTTTCACCATCCTCTCACGGGCGTCGACGAAAGCTTTGGCAAATTTTATGCCATAGTTGATGTTGTCGCTGCATCCGCCCCAGTCAAAATTGCCTTTGTCGTCACTGTCTTGCCCTCGTTTTTGACTGTCACAGGTGCAGATCTTCATTTCCCCCTGACTGCAGGCCCTGGTAATGGCGTAGACCACTCCTGCTGAAGAGATGGCGTACACAAATGCTGCCTCTCTGCTGCCTGGATAGATGGGGAAGGGAGCGTTGCAATTGCAATCATTTAAAGAAGTAACTTATGACTGTTGGTAAAGAGAGACCTAATGTTGCCTATATCTGACATGTGACATTATTCAAAAGTTGTCATAGCACTTGTTTTTCTCAGCTGTTCTTCTAGTGCCCAGAGTCATGTGTTATGGGTGAGCAAAGCAGTCATCTCTCTGCAAATTCTACAAGGTAGGCATACCAAGATCAGTCCATCTATGGTGGATGGTCCAGACAGTGGTAGCAGCATGTCAGCTATAACATTAGACCAGCCGACTCTCCTTTCACCTATTAATTTGCACAGATGGCAGCTTTCTAAGTCATTGAGCAGTGTTTTCATTTTAGATGAGAGGAGATTTTGGAGGTTATTTGGTCTGGCTGTCCCACCCTCCTCCTGTTCTCATTCCTGCTCACGCAATGAAGCAGAACACAGGCGAGATGTCAGGGAGTAAAGCTTTGTCTGGCTGCCAGAAACATCTACCCAAATATTTACATCTCCTATTACTGTTTATACATCACCAGTGTGGATCTCTCAATCTGCTACTTGTTTTCAGAGAACATCCACTTTCCCAATGTTCCTTCATTCCTGAGAAGGTAAAAAACCCACAACAATTTCTCTTTCTGTTTGCATTCCGGGGTAAAGTTGATTTAATAAGACACCTATTAATTCCCTGCTTATCTGATAACAGAGGAGACATTTATGAGGATGATTAACTTGAGTGTCACTGATATAAACAACCACTGTCACGCACAAAGAACCACACAGATAGAAGCCTTAGCCATGTATGTTCAGACTCACTTCGGAGCATCACCCTGCCAAAAACAGTGTGGTCCCGGTCCAGCGTGCTGCAGTTCCAGCGGTGGTGTCTGAACTGATGTTGGCACTCTTTGATCCACTCTTTGGCTCCCTCGCTGATGGACTGCATCAGGTCTGGGTGCCGCTGGCAGAGCTGCCGCTGCTTGTTCACAAGACCGGGAATGTTGTCGCATATCACCCGCGCACCCAGAGCTCCGATGTACCTGCGCACAGATCCATCGAACACAGTGTTGGTAAATTCAAGGACAATTCCACTGAAAGCGCACTCTGTGGTAGTGCACCTGCAGCTGTCACTAGACTGTGTGCCAGGATTTCTTTTCCCAGTGAGTTTACTTTCAAATTTGCCTTCCTGTTTTCATCGAGACAAAAACAGAAAAAAATGTGTAGCTAGCTGAGCTAGCTGATTTGCAAGAGGTTAAGTCCAATCTGATTTTCAAGAAATATACAAATAGTGGAAATAGTACAAATAACAGAGACGTATGTTTGCTGCATTTAGGGTAATGGGGTGAAGCCCACCCTACATGGCCTTTGGTGTGCCACTTGTTTTAAATGCCAACACATGTAAGCTGTCAGCATGAAATCTGGTCTGACTACATCTTCAAACAATTCACATTTCTAATCAAATGTGTAAAAAATTGGGAACTCTGAGTGAAGAAGATTCCAGTGTTTACCAGATATAGAGGGTCCCCCAAAAAATCTTTGGGTTATATTATGGGTAACCAACATTTAAGAGCTCATTAAATTCTATGGACTCAAAGGAGCCTGCTACTTATCACTGCTGCTTTCATGTTAAAAAAAGCCCTTTAACTATCAGACATCTGTACTCAGTGCTCCTTCTTTGTAATCACAGGGTTCTCAAGTGCAGCCTGCAGTCTAGGAGCAACCCCTGAGCAACATTTAATTCAGTTGCCATTCAGTGAGGTACAGCAGTATGGTAGAAAATATTCATTATATATTTTTAAAAAAAGTTTTAATATTCCCAAATGTGGCTAGTGTAAAAATAGGAAAGGCTCTCCCACTAATGGAGAATTTTAAACTAGCAAAAGAAATAGATTAAAAAAAAAGAAAAGAAAACAATTACCAGCATAAATTTAACAAACTGACAAATGTAAAAGATTAAACAGCCAGGTGCTCCTAGCAGGTGTGGTCTGAAGCATTCAGGTTTGTGTTAACACAATGTCATGTGCAATACTCAAAGAAATTACAGATAAATAAATAATAATAAAGCAAGTAAATTATGGCTTGTTTGGAAAAGTTGCCAGGAGAAAGGCTCTTCTCTAAAAAGACAAGGCAGCATGTCTTAGTTTTGCAAAGTTGTATCTAAGCAAACCACGAGACTGCCCCAGGACAAAAGCAGTTCTTTGGTTTGTTTTATGGAACATTAATCATCAAGTAAGCTATAGTAAAGCTGTTAAGTGGATTGTATTGCCTTCAGACAAAGAGAGGACAAACTGTTTTTCTTTTTCTGTCTTCTGTGCCAGTTAACTTTACTAGTTTACTTTTCTCCCCGTGTAAAATGTTTTTCGATGAATCTAAATTATTGATACTGTTCCTACTTTTCTTCACATTCATCCCCATTGTCTTCTTAAGACTCAGATATTCAGGATGTTGAAGAGATTATTACATTCCTCTCGTTCAGTGAAATGCATTTGCTTCCTGCTTTCTTCAAATAATCCCCAACTTTGTAACAACTCTTAAGAAGGGTGATCACATGCTGATTGCATTGTGACTCTGGGGGTTCTCTTATCAACAGGACATGGCCGTCATCTACAGTACAAATGAGCACTCCCCCCCCAGTCCATCTATAAGCCTACACACTCTATTCTCCATCCGGATATCATTATAGTCCCTAATCGCAGCCGCATTTGTGTTGCCTGGCCACTGAGACAGAAACAGATATAGCAGGTAGTTTCCACTCCTCTTATGGCTGTCCCAGTCCCATTCTAGATGCAACTATCTGCCTGAGCAGTATAGCAGAACAGAAGCACTGCTTGTGTTTACTGTGTGTTGTACAAACCAGCTGTGCCAAAGGACCCCTGACTCTCCAAGAGGACACACACAGAAGAAGAGAGAAGTGCAGCAAGGCGCACAGTGCTTATATAAATTATTACAATAGTTAAAAATAGGCCTAAACAATTCAAAGGAAGATTTAAAAAAAAAAAAAAGCAGGAATCAATTACGTTTTGCTTTGGAATTTCTCAACGATTTATTCACAGTTTACTCTGAATTTGCCTGAAAGGGAAACTCAAGAGCAAATTGGATGATATGTGCTTTCGGCTCTCTTGGGAAATTACCAGACATAGCATTATTTACAATGGGTGCGTTTTAGCTTTAAATAAATTCATAAATTAGATCTTAACTGTTATGAAGTGTAGGGTAAGATCTTAAAATGGGGGGTTTCCCTTGGCTAGTTAAATGTAAAGTCATTTAATAGGTTTTCTGTTAAGTGTCACCTGAAATATGAGAACAACAATGTCAGGTGAGAGAGACTGGGGGTGGGGGGTCTCCAGCATGTTTTAGGTCTTGAAAACCTCAAGAGAAATCATCAAGGGGCATTTATTCATGCACCAACGCCTGCACCTGCCGTGTACTCTGGGCAAAATAGATGGATAGGGGAGACGCCCCCTTCCCCCCATACACACACACCCAAACACACACATCAACATCATTAATCTTCATGAACTTTGGATACACAGCCTGCTCTTTTCGTTTATGGATGTGGATGTTCATGTGAGCAAAGTAGATCTTTTACTAGAAAATCTGAGAAGTAAGCAGGTGTAAATTACATATAAACAGACGGATTTCTCATCTTTAAATCTGTAACAGCTCCAAGGACAAGGATACATAGGGTTAAACAATAAAATCCACTGTAAGATAACTTTTTCAACTGCAAACTTAATTAATTAAAACTAATCGTTATCTATATTTTCTGGGTGAAATTTTGCCCTTGTTGTCGTTGTTGTAAGTCGTACTTTATATTCGATTGGTATGTGACACCAACCAATCGGACGAAACATCAAATTCCTCTCAGTGGTGAAACTTACCACCACGATGAATCCACTATCGGTGTGAATATGAGCAGGAGCAAAATAAAGATGAAGTATATTTTAGAGATGGGTTTGGAGTGATGGTGGTTTCCTGCCCCATTTCTGATCCTCATTGCTTTCTCCGACAAGCCCGTAGATGTCATCGTGTTTCTTCTTTTCATGTATTGGCTGTGCAATAAGGCGTGAAAGTCCTTGACGCCTGCGCGTCCTCCATCGTCTGGTGGAAATAAAAGTTAGGAAAGAGGAAAAGTGCTTTTGAGATCCCTCAGTTATTCGCTGTCATAATGCAGCCTTGATTTTCTAGCATTACATCCATAAGCTTTGGACATTGCACTTAAGTGAGCGGGATGAGTCCTTCGTTTCAGACAATCTTGCGTAGATTCACGTCTTCTCCTCAGCTGTTGCGCTCCGAATCTGGCTTCACTAAATCTGTGAGAAGTTGCAAACTATAAAATCCAATGCCGATGATCAGTTTCGTAACTGATAAAAGCCGCTCGAATCAGATCCTGACATAGGAAAAGTGTCTGCGTGGATGGGACAGGCGCTGCTCACCTTTCATCCCACTTGCCGATAATGAAGATGCGCACCGAAACGCTGCGCTTTCCTCTTCAGTGCGTCAGCTGTCTGCGCCTCCCCTCCCTCCCTTCTCACAACACCAATGCCCTTTGTCAAAAAATTACAGAGACCGGTATGCAGATCTGCAGACAGAAGGAAAGGAGGTTCTGCCTGACTTCTCCCGGCAAATCAATTAATCCACTCTTTAATTTACACCTGCATCACAGTTCGTTAGCTCATTTAATTAAAAGGTCGGTAAGAAGGTTGTCTCTGTTTTCTCTTTTTGTCATATGAGAGAAAGTTTAGTTTGGAAAAATCAGATCTCAGTAATGATGCAAGTGTGTAAGCGTTTACACATGATCAGAAATACATAATCCTTCCCAGGGCTCATTGCATCTGCTCCTCTAATGTAACTGGTCTCATCTTTTTTAAGATTTTAGGTTGTGTGGTCCCTGGCAAAGGAACACATGTTTAAACAGATTTACAATCGCTGACATGCAGAAGTTTCAGTCCAAAATTAAACTTGTCATTAAGTGGCCAGTTTGTTTATTACGTTCAGCAAAACTCTTTGCAAATCTGGCTTTACAGTAAATATAACCTTTAACAGCATCTATAGAACAGAGGAGAGAGTTCCCCAAATAGAGAATCCAATAGATGCATGCAAAGGTATGAACTCATAAGGTAAAAGGCAAAGGATGATTACACAATACTGATCCGGTCCAGATTTTGCTCTTATTCTTCTGTTTTGTTTGTTTACTGTACGTTGCACGAAGCCACTCCTATGCATATGTTTTAATAAACTGTATGCATGTATGTGTATAATATATACATATAAGAGAAGACATCAAGCTTGCAATCTACACCAAACCTGATCTGAACCACCCAAGCAGTGCTTTTGCTGTTTGTGTGTGTTTTGCCTTTTCTTCTGTTCGTCTTTTCCACTATATCCAAGTGCTTGCTCAGTGGGGATCATCTGATTGTTGCTGTTTTCTCTCTAATATTGTAGGGTCACTATGTTGCAATATAATGGGCCTTGAAGTGACTGTTATTGCGAATTAGTGCTGTATAAATAAAACTGAATCAAACTGCTAAAAGTTGACTCCACTCAGCAATTAGGCCTGGAAATACTTAAGGTGATGGAGAGTAAAACCCCAGTGCTAGAGTGTCTTTGTATTGAAAGCGTGTGGCCTGTGTGTTTGTGGCCACCTACGCCTTCCCTGTGAAGAGGAACACATTTGATTGTTGAACTGTTTGGCTTCCCTCGTGTTTGTCATTTTTGATTCTTTTTGTTTCTCTTAGTAATCACAGATAAATATCTCTTCTGCCTCCCCGTCTCCTTTTTTTTTTTTTTACAACAAAGGTCATGTAAGAGGCGTACACATGGATGAAAGATGCACCAGTATACGTTTAGACACTGAAAGCCCAGATGCTGCAAGAGTTCCCTCCAGTTACAACTGAGCATGTAGAATAAAAATTTCCTTCTTTATTAATTTGAGCTCCACGTGAATAAAAGTAGATTTATTGTCGATCTTGAACAATTTTTAGAACTGTCACGTCCTGCAGTATTCTGCGGTTTATCCAAAATTTGGCATAGTGCTCAGTATAATTCCCTTCTGCTGAAAAATGATTAATAAATTACTAAAGTTTCCTCTGTGCCATGCAACCCAGTGGGAGAATAAAATGTTCTTTTTTGGTACAAGCATTTGAAACTCCCTTTGTAATTCCTCTGGAGCGCATGTTTGTAGTTCAGCTCATACCAGCAGTCCTGATCCAATATCAGCTGGGTAATGTGGAAACATCTGACCCAACTCAAGGACATTTCTGGCTTGTATCCCTTCGACTTAGGTGAGTAAATCAGTGTCTTGTGTATCCAGCAGGTAGGCAGACCAAGATGTCATGTGTATGAGTGTGTGAAGTCATTTTAATCAGTGCAAATCCAGGGTGTTATTTAGGGATGTAAGTAAAGGTCAATAACAATGCTGCTGCCTAAAAATACCACAGCACAGAGAGGAAATGTAATAGTGTGTTTTACATGTGAATGCAAACTGTTTTTCAGCTGGGAATTTACCAAGTTTTTTCTTAAAAGTACTATTATCATTGTATAAGTATGTAATTATAAATTTTACTGATATAACATTGCATTCTTTACAATAATAATTTAGTAATGAAGGCTTAAAATCTCTGGCTCGTCTATTACTGCACATTTTCTCTTCTCGTCCTATGTCATAGACAAACATAGGCCAGCTGTTTGTCCTTCAGTTATGTCATACCTGGCCTTAGGGCCATACTATGATCCTCATTACATGTAACCCTGTCTTTCTTTACCACAGGACAAGCTATTTTACAGTGACAACTCCATAACAAATTGCTTTACAGGGAGCAGGTGATGGTGGCGATAACATTCATCATCCAGGCCTCCCTCCACCCCTGTCTCGCTTTGAGCCAGCTCCAGCTGTGGTCTTTAAGGGGCTCAATATGGGGGCTTGAGCTCCTATTCTCAGCTCGTGTCGTGGCCCGGGATAATTTTGGATGGAGAAAATGAGATCAAGAAAAGAAAAGGAACAGGAGAATGAGAAAGTGACTGGGCCACTGCAACCACAGATGAGTGTGTAGATCGTAATGATTACAACATTTTGGGGGGTCCAATGCTGTCACTCATCGTCGATACAGACGATAAAATGAACGGCCAGACAGTGTACTGTGCTTTCTTGGAACACGTCTGACTCCAAGATGAGGAGGCTGTAAATTTGTGGTTTAGCTCCTGACAGGTTATGCGCTCCCTCCTTGACCTCCGTTTCATCATCTCATTCACACGACATGACACTGCAACCATATGCCTAGTCTGAAATTGTAATAAAGCATGCCAGAGAGAGGCATGTGCTGTCAGCAATCCTTTTTCAAGTTCAAGTTCATTTATTTATATATAGTGAAATAGAGTGTATATTTTGCAGAGTGTGCAGTATCTAGCCCAGTTAATCTGACTACCAAGTTGGTCCCTGAATATCAGTTCGGTAGGCTGATATTTTGCCTTTGTGGCTTAACATCGGTAAAACTGCATAACCTTGCTGAAAACTCACTTTAGAAGTTATCATACCTAGACTACAAAACAATGTAACTGATATTTATTTTGCTAAATACCAAGATTTTCAGGGTCCTCACATAATGTTTTCAATTACTGACTATTTCTTGAACTCTGTGCCCTGCTGCTGAAGGCATCAATGGCGTATGAGACAGAGTGAGCAGCCAGCATGGCTTCCCGGACTGCTGATGAGCTGTGACCCCTCACAGCTCATCAACCTGAGCCCGTGTTTATGGAGGCGGAGAAGGATGGGGCTTTGCTGTGTCTGTGCATGTCTGTGTTAGAAGTGGAGTACAGCTATGCTGTCCTACACTGGAATGTTAATTAGGTGAACTGAAAAAAGAGAGAGGTGACCTGTCCTGTTAACCGCCCATTGCTTTGCCCGCAACCAGGAGGGTAATTTAGTGTATCAAAAGAGCCGAGTTAGCGAGTGTTCACTGTTAGGACACTGGGACTAAGAATGTGATCGAGTCAGAAAGAATGCACACCTTGTCAATTTATTAGTCTGCTGCTCTTTCTGTATTTTGTGTTGACTTATAGTAAAATAAAAGGTTAATAAAAGGTCATTGCAACAATCTAGCTTCTCGCTCTTAACTGACTCTCTTAACAAGGAGCACAAAAACCAACCAGCTGAGTTAATTCAAAGATCTCATATTCATTTTTGAAATGGAACAAAAGCAAAATATAAAAATCCTCTTCTTAGTACACCCTTCCTTCAATCTAAGATATATTTCCATAAGATATGGGTGCTTCTTGCTCTGACTAAATTTTTTTTTAAAAAGAAGCAAATAATACACTAACCTAATATCTTATGTTAATGGATTCACTCTCATTGTCAGCACAGAACTTACTTGATAAATGTTGCATGTAAGGCCTTCACGCAGAGGTTTCTGTCATTTCTAATGCATGTAGAGAAATAACAATTTTTCAGTCTGTAAAATTACAAACAGATGCACAGATAAACACACTTGTTTTTTACAGCTATATTTATGTAAAAGTACAATGTAGAAATTGATTTAAAAATCTGATTCCATTCACAACTCAGCAAAGGCACCTGTGGCTTCTTATCAAGCACTGACCTCTGGTGGACACTGTTTGGCAGTACAATATTGAAAACATAAAAAGAAGCCACAACGTTTAAAATTACCTGTGTAATATTGTATGATATGAAGTTAAGTCCAGTAATTCTATTCACTGTGATGAACTGTGTTGGATTGTTAGACTATGTTTTTCAGAGTTGATTTGATGCAGTGTTTGCTTGCTCTCAAGCACATCATTCCCAAAACAAAACAACATTTTTTCCTCTTTTCCTGCTCAAGACAACACACTCACGTTTCTTCAAGACAACAGAACAACAGAGCAAATAACAGAATGATCAAAAAGATAACAGACATAAAGATGCACTGATACAGACGAGTGTCTTATGGGAAATAGACATTAAAAACTCTGTTTATTAAAGTAGTTTAATCGGACTAAAGGTTTGCTACATGCTCTGTCAACACAGACAGCAGCTTGTAAATGTAATTTTGAAACAGTTGACCCCTTGGTGCACAGTCACGCGAGCTGCCTGACACTGAGATGTTGGGAGCGGATCCTCGGGGTTTGGCAGGGTGGGGCCTGTATGCATGAAGCCTGATTGGATTGGGATCTCAGGGATTTAGAGGTCAGGTCAGCACCTTGGGCTCAATGTCATTTTTCTCAGGCTGTTCCTGAACAATTTTTGCAACAACTGCTTTTTTAAGAGGTGCATCGTGTTTTATGTACTGCTTTATGTTACAGCGCATGTCCAATTTTGGATTTTTTTGTTTTATATAGTATCCATTCACTACTTTGTTTGGTATACCAGTGCTAATTAATGCAAATATAAGTATAAACAGCCAATAACATGGCAACAACCTAGTGCTTGTAGACATGGTCAGTACAGCTTGCTGAAGTTCAAACTGAGCATCAGAATGAGGAAGAAAGGTGATTTGAGGGAGTTTGAATGGTTACAATTTCCCACACATGCATCTCTAGAGTTTTCAGATAATTGTCTGAGAAAAAAAAGAAAGAAATATCTGTTACATCCAAGGTATGTGGAAAAGCATTCTTTGGTTGCACAGCGCGTCACATCTTGAAGCAGAAGGGCTATGGCATTAGAGGGCCACAGCATGCAACACTCCTGTTACATGCTAACCACAGGAAACTGAGATTACAATTCACACTCTGGCTAACCCAAATTGTACAGTAGAAGACTGGCAAAAAATTGCCTGGTCTGATGAGTCCCAATTTGTACTGCAGCATTTGGGTGGTACGGTCAGAGTTTGGCTTAACCAACATGAAAGAATGGACCGTCCTGTCTTGTATCAATAGTTCAGGCGACCGGTGGTGGTGCAAGGGTGTAGGGTTATTTTCTTGGTACACTTTGGACTCCATGATACCCACAGGCTATAGTTGTTTCTTAAGTAAATCTGACCTCACTGGTTTTTCCTTATCAAAAGTGAGGAATTAATACGATTTATCATATATATATAACACCAAACTGAATGTCCTTTTTTATGTTATTTAAACAAGTTATTGGCAATAATACCTAAAACACTATAATTCCTGTAGGAGGGCTAATAAACAGATGAATGCATGACAAAATTTAGGATATATTTATTAAAGATACCACTTTCCAGCTTAAAAAAAAAAGTACTGTAAAAAATATAATTAAAAACAGAGGAATACCCAGCATGGCAGGATGCGATATTAATCAAAGCTATGATTGGCTACATTTTTTTCTTATAGTGATTTGTTATAAAGGACAAAGACATGATGATCAGAACAGTTTTTACAACAGCACCTGCATATAACCATCAGAGTCTACATAGTTATTGTAACTACATCATTAAATTAATAGACAACAAAACATGACATTACATTACGGCACCAATCAGATTATTTGTTGTGTTAAAATAAGATGCAGTAATAAGTAAGGACTACTGGGTTTTTAATTAAAAAACAAAAAACAAAAAACACTAGTGCAAACTAAAATGACTCTGTAGCCTACACTGGTCAAAGGTTAAGTTACTGATGATTATTCTTACAATAAAAAGCGACATACTTGAGACAAAATAAATGGAAAGACACTATTAAAAAATTATACATCGTAACAACATAATATGCACCTTATGAAACTTAAACTCAGCTGTAATTGTTCATTACTACCAGCTCTTCATCTACTTCCTACAATAGTGCCCTCGCACGTATTTCAAATAAATCTAATAAATACAAACAGCATAACAGTGTTTGAGGGGTCATTTGTTTAAAAAAAGGAAATGATAAAACTCTGGTTATATACAAGCCTATATCTTATTATGAAATGTGGATGTTGCCACAAGCAGATCGGTTAATTAGATGAAACCACCATGTCCAGTTCTTTAACTCCTTCCTGGCTGGAGGTGAGGCCACAGCTTCCTGCGAGGGGACTATCAGAGAAATGGCTGGGAGACCTGGGCACTGCAGCTGGAGAAGAAGGGGCCTGGGCTAGACCAGGCTTCTTAGGAGGGATTGGTGGAGGGTTGCCCCGCTCTGCCCTGGGAATGGTGGGCGATTTTATTCCTTGGGGAACCATCCCTGCAGCCCTTCCAATGATTGGAGACAAAGGTGCTGCCAGGCTGCGGTAGTCTGTACCAAAGGGTGAGTTGTTCGATGTGGCGAGCTTCGCCGTAGCACTTTGCTGGGCGGTGGTGAAACGTGACAGGACTTGAGTAACTGTGCTGCGGGCAATCTGCTTGACCGGGCTGGCCTCTGACGACGAGGTGACGGCCGCAGGAGAGGGGTCCTTCGGCAAGAGAGGAAGAGCAGGCTGCACAGCCTGGGACTGCGGCTCTGGATCAGGGGTACCCTGAAACTTGTGGCGAGCAGCATGGAAACGTTGATTGATCCCGGCTTGGTAGGGAGACTGAAAGCTTTCTTGATTTGGGCTGGTTGGTGGCCGTTTGGCAAGAACGGGTGAGGCGCAGGGGGAGGAACAAGGAAGAGTTGGAGAAACAGCAGTGGAGGGAGAGAACGATGTTTGGGTCTGAATTGGAGGATTTTCATTTCCATTCTGTGGGTCATGATGCCCGTTAGTCTCTGCTGGACAATGATGACCGTTTGCCTGTGAAGGTGGCTTGTTTCTGTCCTCCTCTATGTCCTCAACCTTAACAGAGTCTACTAATGACTTTCCCGGAGGAACGTTTGTGGCCCACTCCTTTTCTCCTGGCTCAGTTGGAGCTGTAATGGCTCCTCTAGTTTCCTTCATTGTGTTCACTTCCTCCAGCTTCCTCTTGAGCTCTTCTACCTAATTACAAGAAAAATAAAAAGATATGCAGAAATGTGACTCTGCACTAAGATTCCCCTGCTGTAGTAAGTTTATATGAAATTAGAAATTTTGCCAAATGTGCATCCTCCATAGTGATGACTGTGCAAACCTGATGCTGTAGCTGACAACAGTGAGCTTCCTCCTTCTTCAGTCGTGAGCGGAGCTGTTCACGCTCTGTGTCAAACTCAGCCAGCTGCTCCTCCACTCTCGCCTCCATCCTCAGAGCTTTTGTCCTCTCATCCTCCAGTTCTTTTCTAAGAGACTGACAAGTCTCTTTTTCCTACATCAGAAAAAGAAAATCAAAAATCGAATATGCCTAAGCACATACAGGTGCTAGGCAATGATGGGGTTCCAAATGTTTTTATACCTTTTCGAGTTTACGGCTCAGTTCGCTCAGTCGGTGTCCCTCCTCCAGAGCTCTGGCACTGGCCCACTTGCACTCTTTGGCCAAAGCACAGGAGAGCTGTTTGTGCTGAGCCCGCTCGTCCTCTAACTGGTCAGTAATGCGCCGCTGTTCTTTCTCCAGCCGGCGGACCTGACTCCTCTCAAATTCCAGCTAGCAACACAAAGAAGAAAAAATAAATAAATAAAAAATAATCTGAAAATACACTGATTTTCATAAACACACTATGGCTGCTTAAACATCTGAAAATTACTGATTTAGCACATTTTGGACAAATATTTGATGAGTCATCAGTGAGAAGGCACCTGTTGTTGTAAGCGCTCCCTCTCCTTTTCCAGGATATAAGTGACATCATCTCCCTCCGCTGTATCCTCTGCATGCTTCCTCTTTTCCTCCTCCAGGTCTGCAATGACCTGAAGGAAACACAGCAGGGAGACAAAATCTGAGTTTGGCCTGCTAAAAAATAACATTAATACTGATTATCTCTAAAACAGTTAAACAAGTTAAATGGGGCAGCGGCCTCCTGGCCTGGTGGGCTTTGGAGGTACTGCATACGCGGTATTTTACAGAAAAATAAAATCTTTTGAATATGCAACTTTTTTAGTTATAAATAAATAATAAACAACAGTAAATATAATAAATAATATAAATATAAATCATTCGACTGAATATTTGCATTATGAAAAGTCACAAAAACTCATAAAAAGCTATTTTAAAAACCCTCTTTATTCACAGTGCATTACAAACCAGCACTTCACTGGCTACTGCCTCATTTATGTTTTCTTTCTCAAACGCTGAGGATTACTTTTAACTTTTTTCCCCTCCAAATCATCTCATTACCAGCGCTTCTGATTAAGGACAACACGTCCACCCACCCTTCTGTGCCTGCTCTCAGCTGCAGCCAGCTGGGCCAGCATCTTCTCCTGCATTCTCCTGCAGTGGCTCACCACCAGTTTGAGGACCACTAGAGGGTTGGAGGTGGAGGAAGAACAGCCAGCCTCTTTGTCCTGGCCCCCCACAGCCTCACTGTCTCTCTGCAAAGCCTGGAAGGGGTCACTGAGGTTGTACCTTCCATAGCGCTCCTGAATGAATAGCTCTTTACGCTGTGCCTGCAGGGGGGGCGGAGAGAGAGAGAGGAGTCAGCCTTTTTCCACACAATGTTTGTAACTGGGCTGTAGCAACTGTATCAGTTTTCTGGCTTCTCAGACTGATCAGAATCTTAGCTATTATTGCCTTTTTAGAATGGAGGGCAACAAAACTTGGTACACGTTGTTGTTCCTAGAGTATTTAAAAGTAGAATGGGAGGCAGAGCCTTCAGTTTTCAGACCCCTCTTCTGTGGAACCAGCTTCCAGTTTGGATTCGGGAGACAGACACTATCTCTACTTTCAAGATTAGGCTTAAAACTTTCCTTTTTGCTAAAGCATATAGTTAGGGCTGGACCAGGTGACCCTGAATCCTCCCTTAGTTATGCTGCAATAGACGTAGGCTGCCGGGGGATTCCCATGATGCATTGAGTTTTTCCTTTCCAGTCACCTTTCTCACTCACTGTGTGTTAATAGACCTCTCTGCATTAAATCATATCTGTTATTAACCTCTGTCTCTCTTCCACAGCATGTCTTTATCCTGTCTTCCTTCTCTCACCCCAACCGGTTGCAGTAGATGGCCCCGCCCCTCCCTGAGCCTGGTTCTGCTGGAGGTTTCTTCCTGTTAAAAGGGAGTTTTTCCTTCCCACTGTTCCAAAGTGCTTGCTCATAGAGGGTCATATGATTGTTGGGTTTTTCTCTGTATCTATGAAGCACCTTGAGGCAACTTTTGTTGTGATTTGGCGCTATATAAATAAAATTGAATTGAATTGACCTATGAATCATTCCAAGGGAACCTAACTGAAGTAATGAGCCAGTGCTCCGTGTATGCATAACAGACAAATTAACAAAGAACAAATTTTAAATTGTATCTTTAGGCCCTCCGTTATTAGCAGACTGTCACAAAAACACAAACATTTGTTACCACCACTTTAAATGAATGTGCAAAAAAATGCCAAAGATAACAGTTTTACAGGCATAAAACTGTGTTTTTGTGCCAACAATATTAACGATATTAACCAAAGCACTATTATCAGAAAATGTAGCATATCTCGGGTTTTCGTGCAGTGTTTCCTTTAAAGATTTGTGGAGACTGAACGATTGGATGACAAAGAAAGAAGCAACAGGCCTAAAAAACTATCTACACCAAATATCTGAAAGTCATGTCCTTAAGACATTTGGAGGAAGAAAAAAAAGACAAGAGACCTGACACATAATCTAAGAGACGCATCTGGCCTTTAAGTTGATCCATCTATTGTTCGCCGAAGTCTCATCAGAAAAGTCTCAAAGGAAAGGTGGCTGTCAAGAAACCATTTTTAAGGAAGAGAAGCAGGGAGAAAAGATTGAAACACTAGTGGCAACAGGTCTTTTGAAGTGATGAATAAAACCTGAACTTGAAATGCACACAGGACGTACAGAGTATAGATTATTCTTTATAAGTTATTCTTTAACTATCCAGACATGTATTTAACAAGAGTCATTAACCTACTGTGAAGACAATATCTGACTCTGCACCGCTGTATCGTAAGATATTCACTTGACCCTGAGCACTATTTCTAGCATTATATGATATTGGATGACACATATGCCAACACCAGAATATGTATGACAGTAGGGCTGTTCATATAACGATATATATCCAATGACGATATAAAAACGTGTATGTTTCATTTTATGCTATCGTTTGTTTCGTGGTGTCACAAAATAAACTTAACGGCAATATTTTTTCATCGTTTTGATGGTCACTGTAGTGGCTATATTAATTTCTTAAAGTTCTCTCTTTCTCTTATATTT
>NW_005187497.1:855133-871415 GCF_000239375.1 Pundamilia nyererei
TACACGACGCGCAGCTGGAAACACTTCACGCAAGTCGAGCTGCCCGAGATTCACAGAATTTAAAGAAAATGTTACATTTTTGTGATTTATATCGTTATCGACAATGGAATTCTTATATCGGGATATGAGATTTTGGTCATATCGCACAGCCCTATATAATAGCCAATTTTATCAGCTGACATCTCTTGTGTTCATGAACGGTTTCTTAAGTTCTCCAATAGACCCACCATGGGGTTGATGTTCATCTAGTACCATCATCACATCAAAATAGTTCTGTTTATGAATAAATACTTGCAAAATTGAATGAATATTAATCTTCGTGCATTTTACCTGGTTGCGTCAAAATGCCTCCGTACTAAAGAACAATCTCATGAACAGAATTCCACTCTAGTATATAATGCTTCTCTTGGTCGGTAAAAAAGATATCTCAATTAATTTAAGCAGACAGTATCAATCCACAGCACAGAGTGTGATTATGAAATGATTTAATAGCTTTAATCTCTGGCAGCAATGACATTAACACATGCTGCTATCTCTTCCCTTCCATGAAAAGAGGAAATCAAACGCCGTTTTCAGCACACCATGATTATCATTTCTAATACTGATGGTAAAGATGTAAAGAAGCAGTACTTAGGGGAAGAGAGAAAAAGAAAGATGGAGAAGGAGATGTTTAAAAAACAAAATAAGAAAAAACGCTAACAGGAAAAAGAGCAACAGATGGTCCGCGTGTCGGTCTATCTTTAGCAGGACAGCTGCACCAGACTGGGCCTCGGCCAAGGGAGACCTGTTCTGTTTAACTCATGACAAAGGAGGAACAATAGCAGCCACACATTTCAGGTTTAGAAGATGTCTTTAGGCCTGCCCTGAAGAGGTACTGCAGAGGGAGGTAGAGAGAGAAAGTAAGTGAAAAAGAGAGAGCGGGAGAGGAGGGCTGTAGCAGAGCCAGCAGTGTCTTAGTGAGGTTTCAACAAAAGAGGATGAAGAGATTAAAGAGAGCGGTATCAGCTCTGGCAGGGTGAGGACAGAGCTCCTGAAGACTGATACCAAGATTACTTGAAAGGTTTAAAGTGTTGTCAAAGTGTGGAAAGGCCTGCAGAGCAATAGTCATCCATTCTTTTACAAAGCCTGTAAGAAAAGCAAAATAAGTAATTAAAATCTTTGCATCTTGCTGCAGTTCACTGGCAGCATTTATTAAGGAGTCCCGTGGTATAAAAAGCCCACTGTGGCTGACAGATTAGCCATCATGGTGGATAACTACCGAGCTTAATAAATTGACTATTGCATGAGCACATCATAAGCTTCCTCGGGCAGAATATAATTGATACAAAAATGCCATTAGCCATTAGTAGTTGTGGAGAGATTCTGCCATAAATGAAATTTCACAAAACAAAATAGACATTTGCTAATCGAGCGGGGAGAAAACGTGAGCTGAAAAACACCAAGATCCTTTATAATGCTGTACTCAATTCTATAGAACTAAAATGACAGTGTCAGATCAAACTCTAACTGCTTTTAGGAAGTTCTTCAAGTTCACTTAGTTGTTTCCAGAAAAACACCGGGAGTGTTCACCAATGGCTTTAGACAGAAAATCAAAGTTCAAACATAATTTCACGAGAGATCAGAAGCTTTACGGCTATCGTTTTCTCAATCCTCAATGTTGGCTCATTTGGCACAAAGCGAGCAGGACAAGGCTGCGAGGCTTCGCAGCTGTTATTTGATCTAGTTCGCTGAGGACGGTGTGAAGGCGGATCAAACAGAATGGAGGGTGAAACAGGAAAACACGGGTTGCCCGAGAGAATTCAAAAATGCCTCTCAAATGTGGGCACTATCGAAAGCCCAATCACCATTCAGGAACTCAGAAGCAGACTTTTGTGCTATGCAGGACATCTACTCTGTTGTTCTTGTACCGACTATATTATAGGGAGCAAATAATGTTTATACTGGGGCTAAAAATAACATACATCACCTAATTTTAAAGAGAAGTCTGAAAAGCGAAATCTGTCTGCAGAGCTGGCCCACAGCCCACTCCTGTTCCCGTCAGTGACTGTCTGCTCTGATGTGTCACTTTACAGGCCAAGACTAAAAAAAACCTTATATGGGAGTTTCCATTCTTGCCTAAGTCAGTCATATAAAATGACACTTAAAGGGAAAATAAGACTAGATTTATAAGTCATTCCTTACAGAGGAGAAAGCTACTTAGAAACATATGCATAACTAAAAAAAAGTTTTCATTTCTTTCCTTGTTTATGTCTAATTATTCAGCCTGCACTGTTTACACTTTAATATACGTGGATAACGGGCCTTTAAATTGTCAGGATTTTTTTTTTTGGATAAATTCACAGCACCCCCTCGCTACACAAATGTTTACTCATAAACACAGACTGTGCTTCTCTCTCTCCCTCCACAGCCCTTCAGTGCACAGACAGATGTGTACTTCCTCAGCACAGAGAGAGTTTGTTTTCCTCTGCATCGCTTCTCTGTAAAGGGAAAAAAAACCAATTCCTCATGCTACTTCATACTTAGCGCCCACACCTACCACAGTATTCATCGCATCATACAGTACATGTACAACACCCATAAACACTCAGGGCATGGTTGTTATGCATCACAGTCTAGTTTCATTATTTACGCCTTTGTCAGTTGGCAACAGTTCCTGGCAACCTGTGGGTGCTTTTTCTTGGGAAGCTGTCTTTTTGCCATGGCTACGTTGGTTCAAATCCAGCTTATCTTTTGCTGACATATGCCTCAAGTCTTTCTGCTATGCAGTGTTAGTGACAAGATTGATAAAATAAAAAGTTATGAATAACTTTCCACCCTGGAATCCTGTATACTGTATGTCAGATGTTGTTAATGCATGTCATTAGCATTCTATGGTAAGGAAAAGGCTATCTAAAACCACTATCCATCACTGAAGTGCAAAATATGTTATGTTATCTGATAGCGAATCTAATCAGCTGATGCATCGCAGCCCAACAAACAAAAGTGCTCTTTCCTATTTCAGCACCTAAACACAGCACAAGGTGAGATTTTGAAGTAGCTTCATTTGGAAGCTCTTGTCTGCCACGCCATGTGAACCTGACAGTTAATTAAAGGCTAATTTCCATATTCGAGTCCCTTTTGAACATAAAGACTCATATTCCTTTCCCAAACCAAAGGGACTACTGGATCACTGCAGGGTTTTGTGTGCCAAATATAAGCGTTGCCAGAGACTCACTTCCTTTTGAAAGCCACAGTGTGAGCAGCTGCAAAAGTGAGTCACAAGGGGAAAAATGCAGCAGATAGTTAGAATGCCACTGATAGTTCTGCATAATTAAATATAGAGTACCACAGAAGAAACACGCCATTAACCTCACATCCTGTACTTGCCGTACAATACAATGTCCTGTAGAAAATCACTGATAAAAGATTTGGAAAAACACAGAAAGTAGACAACAGATGAAACTTGACAGTTTTTATACTTTTAAAAGCAAATATGTGAAGAGTTTATCACGCATGTGATACAGTTTATCTGTATCTGTTTTATTACTATGGAAAATTGTGTTAAAGCTAAACACCTCTCACATGACGGTGACAGTGTGGCACTGACACATCAGATAAAACCAACATGAGTGGCCTTACTTCTCCAATTACTGCTGGCAGACTTGCTAATATCTGCAACGAGCAATGGATACAAGTTACTCTTATAAAGTACAAATATTAGACAAACTCAAACTCAATTTTTATGGGGAATCACATTTTGTTGCAATCTATCCACAGTGGACAAGCAAAAGCCCAAAATGTCAACCTCGTTTATGTAGATAAAATGAGAGAATTAAATGCCTGAGAACTTTGCACATAACTTTTGGGTGTTTTTTTGTTGTTTATGACAGTCCCTTCAACGGCAGTTACAACATTTATCTAACAGACAAACTGCCATTCATAAATCCATGCAACAACAATGGAAGATCTGGTTATGGGGGTGCTATTTCTCTGATAACAATCCACTTTTCATGTTAGGACGAGACCCAAGGTGCCATGTTTCAAGAGCAGAACAGCAGAAAGGTATGAACTTGTGTTTTCACTTTAGCAAACTCATTTAGAAAAACTAGAACCCTGCAGCGCTGGATGATTAAAAATCCTAACTGCATATGACTGGAATTAAAGGCTGCGTGACTAATACTGATTTTTTTCCTTGAAAAAACAATTTTTTTTACCCATAACTTAGTGATCGCATAATTATTAAAGTACCATAAAACTGTCAGACTGGTCCAACTGAAGGGATGAATGGGTTAAGAATTTGTGTAGATGAGGGCAGCACAGCCATATTCACTTCAAGCTCCCTCCAGTTAAGGCCAATGTTTATTTGTTCACTCCTACTCATGCTCACAGTGAGTCATCAGGCACCCAGTGTGCTGTAACTCTTCTTGCCTTAGATGGCCAGATCCCTGAGGAGATGTAGGAATGTGGTCTAGACACAACACATGAACATTCAGCAGTGTTCCACAAGCTGCCTCCTCTCAAGTTTGTTCTTTCAATGGCACATTTTACAACACGAAAATGACTCGAATTCCAAGTGCGTAAGGGCTGTAAGACGCAAACATTACTGGCAGGAATGAAGTATGCAAAGCATTAAAAAAATTTGAAAAAGGCAAAGCCATCTTTTGCAGAAATGTTGCATCATGAAGTTGCTTAACCGCTATTTATCATGCATTTGTGATTTTGCGTCAAAACAACACTTATTACATTTTAAAAAAATATCTAAATAAAATACAATAGATCCTTAATATAACATAAAACATTTACAGAAAGCATGAGAAAGCATGTGAGCCTGCTGGTACAGCAAAAGGACACAGAATGGGGAAAATAGCCTGCCAATCCTTTAATTGAAAGGATTGGCCAGCCTAAGGCATTTTAACGTCCGAGCTGGTGGCTCTGCGTCAAACTGACAGTCTAAACTCTGCAACAGCAAGTTCAAAGTGAGTGCATGTGCACTGTTCACTGGTTCATCTATTCACTCCAGTGTATGGTATACGTAAACAATGCCCGGAAAGATTTAGTCCATTCTCTCAGACACAGAGAGTAGTTCTCAGATTAGGCAAACTCAGAAAGTTTAGCTTAACGGTCACAGAAAATAGCCTTGTACAGCAAACTGTATGCTACTAAAAATCTAGATGACATGCAAGGAGAAATGTTTTGTAGGCTACATATAACTCTTTACTTGGGCTACCACTTATGTACATTAACTAATGGACAAATCCCTCTCTCCTCTTTTGAAAGATGATTTGCTGATAAATAAAGATAGGCTGAGATACTGGATGGATATATCAGGGCATGCTTTGGAGTGCTTCTCTTGCTATCTGTCTTTACCATCCTTTTCAGAGGCCACTTCTAAGGTCAGATTCTCTTCCCTTCATCCTGCCTACAGCGTACCACAAAGTCCTGATCTTTCCTTTTTCTGTTACATCTCCTCCCTCTTCACCACATTTTGTCACTTTTAAGGATATTTCTTATCACTTCTACACAGATGACATTCTGCTGTTTAACTCTTTTAAGACATAAGATATTTCTAATGTTATGATCTTGCATATGTGCTTAGAATTCTATTAAAAGTTGGATGGCTGATGACAATTTTCTCCAACTTAATGAAGAAAGAACAGAAGTTCTTGATTGTGCGCTGGACAGAATGTGTCTAAAGTAATGGAAACTCTAGATTTCCTTGTCACTATCGCTGAATTTTCATTTAGGAACCGTGGGGTAACTTTTGACTCCTTTTTCACTCTGGGATTCTCGCATTCATTTCTGTTTTGCTCTTAGTTTTATCGCTTAAGAAATATTGCCAAGTTGAGTTCCATTGTGTCATGCTCTGAACTGGAAATTGTTATTCATGCTTATATTTCATAACATCTGGATTAGTGCAATTCATTGCTCACTTGTCTTAACAAAGCTTCCCTGCAGGTTATGCAGGACATCATGATTACGTCTTCTAAGTATTAGCATATCACATCATTGGTAGTTCATTTGCAATGGCTCCCCATTAACGTCACTCCACTTTAAGATTCTGATTTTGACTTTTAGGGGTCTGCACAGACAAGCGTGAGAATAAATTAGTGAAGTTTTACTTGGAGTTCATTTGTAGGATAAGAGACTCACTGCAGAGCCAGCTCATTATATCAGTTCATTATTTAATTGTACTTGAAGTACTTGCTCATGCTAATCAGCTTTTGCTAATCTGATGAAAGCGTTAATGTTTAAAGATCGTTCAGGTAAAGACTGAACTAAAAATGCACTCACATTTTTTGTGACAACCTAATTTGGATCAAGTCCTCCTGTCTGTAGTAGAAAGATTTTAGTAGTAGTTTTTCTAAATAACAAACAAAGACGGGGAAATGGAAATGAGTCACACCCCAACTACGTATCAACAGATTAGTATCGAGAGCCTTGAACAGTGGTTATTATAATGGGTTTATAGTTATAACATTATTCTGGATGAAGATTTCTAATGCATGAACGCTGTGGTAATATACGTGCTACTCCTCATGTTTCCACGTCTCTACACCAAGGTCAAAAGTGAAAACTTAGCATGATCCAAGATCCATAATATCCAAATTAATGGATAAATACACCGGTTAGAAATAAAACCAAAATGACCCTTTAAGCAGACAGTATAAATGAACAGCGATGGCTGCATGCAGGAGATATTTGAGATATTTCTATGGATAAATTAATTGCTGCTGTGAAAGCCTGTCATTGCTGAATTCATTCTGAACACTGATTTACTGCCAAAACCACGAGCGTTGAATAGCCACTTTTCAGCCTCGAGTGTGAATGTTTTACATTAAAAAGACATTTTGTGCAGAGAATTTATAATAACACGACAACGTTCCCAGCTCTGATGACGGGTACCTTTAGGGCTTCAATGACAAGATCCCGGGCCTCCAGCTCTCCCTCCAGGATGCTGAAAAGCATCAACAACTCTGGCTTGCTCAGACTCTCCATGTTCAGTTTGGACTGTGAAGGCAAGACATAAAAAGAGAAAGCCTGTTTTTTGTTGCTCATTGTGATTTATACATTGCGTAATTATTACTCTACTACTGAAGAAAAATCACATGGAAAGTATTAATCTTGCTTTTTTCCCATAACAATACTGCAGTTACTCGGTCTTTCATTTCATTGTCAAATAAAGCTTAATGTTTTCCAATTCTCCCAAAATCAGAGATCCAGACAGCCATCTGATCTAACCCACTGATTTATGAGCTTTCTGTGGATTAGTGGTGATTATATTGGGATAGGGTCATTTTACAAAGCAGACTTAGTGTGCAAAACATATACAAAATCTTTTCGGTCTTATATTTGAGGAAACCCGATCATTAGTTTGGATATAGCTTAAAGGTACAGTGACTTTCTCTAGTAAAATGCAATAAATATTTAGCAACAGCGCAATTTCTGTGTTTCTAAGGTTGCTCACTAACATGGACGTGTTGATCAGAGCACACGGATCTCAAATAAGAGACCGTAGATAGAGACCAGATAATCTCAGAGTAACTTAACTTTCACATCACTTTGTTTCCCAGCTGTGTGTTCCCATCATAATTGGACATTATGGCAGTTGGTTATTTTTTTGTTGTTAAAGTTATGTGGTCTCTTTGTAGTGTCTCTGTTCTCACAGCTGTGTTGGTACTGCTGACAAGCCCTGCGGTGTCCACATCTCAAACATCCAACCACGCTCTGCCCAAGTGAATGCAAGCAGGCCTCTCTTTGAAATGAGATCAAAGCTGTTGATGGCACTGCACTGACGATCCTTTATAGACCAGAATCATCACGTGGGACGTCTGGGATGGATGAACACTCCACCAACTGACTACCTAATAACAGTCATGCACGCTCAAGCTTGAATAACTGAAATATTCTTTCTGTTAAGTGGCTGAAGAATCTAAAAAAATCTCACTCTTTGCTGTCACCAGACTGTAATCAACACCTGAACAAGCATTTGCTCTGATCTGAGCAGTTTGTGGTCACCACACCATCCCACATCACAAAATCATCACGAGATATTTCCCAGTCTTCTACAGCGCAAGTTGCACAGAAGCCTGAAGATGAATAGCATTCTTGAAACCTTAGCATTTACACGACGCCTAACAGGAGAACAAGTATGCAGAAATTGAAACGAAATGACCCTGCTGAACTGCATTTACCGTCTGCAGCAGCGTCCTCGCACAAAGAAGGCACAGTGTTTTAGTTGTGCCGTTAGAAGAACTCATGGCCTGTGGCCTAACCACATGGGTAAAAAGCTAATTAAACTACAGCACACACATCTCCCTCGGTTTTGGTTTACAGGCCCGCTTGCTAATTTCACAGGCCACCATAATCACTGTGAGAAGTGTGTGCACTGTGTTATGAGAAGAGTCTGGACCAACAGGAGCCTGCATGTGCCACTGTACTTTTCTAGACCCTCAACATTTTAAAATTGTTCTGCCTAATCCCCCTGAGCTACAGTTGGCAATTATTAGTGTATACAAACAAAGGGTGGTAGCATGGGAAATGCAAATATTCCCACAAGTTCTCCTTGCTCTACTTCCGATGACGAAAGCCCTGTGTCCATAATCTTTTTATCCGTGGTTGTTTTAAGCCAGGATAGCCATGTGCCTCGTCTGCAACACTGTAAACTCGTTAAAACACACAGTTACTTTCGCTGCAAACAAACATTGGAGCAAAGAGGCCTTTGTTTTGTATCTTCTTGTGTTTTTGTATGTAGTATAAGGGGCGAAAAAACCCTCTTTCACCCTAGTACAGCCAAAGTTCTTTAAATACCCCCTTTTTTCCTTTTTTTTTTAAATCCAAGAAGGATTTTTAAGCTTCCAAATCCCAGTTGTCATACTGACACTATCCAAAGTATGCCAGACAGCAATTTATTTTACATGAAACTACACGAAGTCAGATCAAAAGCCACTCAACCTCATCTGACAGATGATTTCATACTTAGTCAAAGATAAAAGTTTCGCATAGATTCCTATTTGCAGTCTGAAACCACACAAACTAACGTGAGATGGAGGTCAGCTAGAGGGAAATAAAGCTCGAGAGGTCTCCTGAATTTCCTGCAGCATGTCTAGATACTAAATTGGATTTGTTAGCCAACCTAATTTCTGCACAGGCCACTTAGCTTCCTTCCTCACTTAGCTTCCTCCCTACATGCGGTGATATAGTTTTAAAATAAGAACTACATCGAGTTAAGCAGCTGTGTGCTGTAAGACCGGCGTATGCTCTTCTGTGATTTAAGAGTCGTTTAACAACTGGAGCCGCTGCAACAGAGAGCAGCATTATCAAAGATCAGTCGGTCATCTGAAGCTCAAGATGATGATGACGAGCTGAAAAGTCGTTTGTTTTGTTTTTTAGGAAAAATATTTAGTCTTAAACTTTTTTTTCACAAATGGAAACACGTCAAACGGCTCGGCCTGTACCCTCTCTGCTGAAGCTTTATGGGTTTTTTTTTCCTTTTTTCCTTCTTTAGACAAAAAGTCTCGGTGCAAAACTGCAAACTATCGTGTACAACTTCACACCGCAAACACAGAAAACGCTGTCAGCGTGACTTCTTACCTTCATGAGGCCCTCGGAGGTCTTTGAGAACTCCAGCATGAACTTTTCTCCTGTCAGAAGATTTCTTTCACTTGATTTGCGTCTTCTGATCCCGTCGCAGCGGAACCCTGGACGGACAAGAAGCGTCCTGAACGACGGCCGAGCTCGCCAATTGGCGTGAACGGCCGCTGAGTCCTGACCAATGAGAGGCGAGATTATGCGGGAATGGGCAGATTCTGTGACGATCTACTTCTTGGTTTTTGGTTGGACTTCTTTGTTTAGTATTTCTCGAGTTCCTCCTCTGTCTTTACTCTGGAGTGTCTTACAACCATGCGAACGTCTTTACACGTGGTTTACTTTTAGACAGTCACGAAGTGACTTTGTATCTCTGGCATATCGCGCTTTTGTGTAGTAGAATTTTTGTTGTCCCCTCCTCGAAATAAGCGTGTAATATTTCCCCAGGTAAATCGTGGACATTGATGTGGTTCCGCTTATAATAGTTATGTCCTTCAAAAAATACAGAATATCTTTATTTCAGTACTGTAATACCACAGTAGATTAAAGAAGATATTCTATTGCAAGCCCGAAATAAAAGCGCAAATAAATATTAATAGTGCAGTATACTTAACACACTCGAGAGGGGGCTATTCTGCATGAATACGTCATTTTCACACTAAAAAAACACAAAGAAAGAAAAAAATCAACTTAGTGTGATGTGCACATTAAAACAGTACATAACAAATATAACACACACACACATATCACCTCATTAAGAATTTTAAGATATGTCCATGAATATTAGTTATTCCAGCAAAAGACTCGTAGATTTGTGGGATTTCAGTATTATTGACTGCTGTCTGATGCCACAGTCACTGTAAGAGTCTGCAGTAAGTCTAAGTGCTTTCTGAAAAGAGTGGTAAAAATGTCACAGGGTTGCTGAGGTCACTTGGGAAATCAAAGGGTTTTCAGACTGTAGACGAACTAATATAACAGCCAGTTTCAAACTTTGAGAATTTAAAGCTCCCCAGACGGAAGAAACTGGAGGTATTAAATTCCCTGTGTTTTTGCGTGATTTCAAAAACAGACTTTAATAGCTCTTTGTATCTCATTAATGAGACAACATTGTCTATGATTTTCTAAATCTATAGCAAAGGGGATACAGCCGTGTTGTTGTTTTTGTAGTTGTTATCAGGCGTAGCTCTCCAGATGGCGTGTGCAAAAATCAGGTGAGTTATTCATTGTGCTGAAGATTGAAAACTGTCTCAGAGGAAAGCTGGAGCCCATTCTGCAATACATAATAGCTGCCAGTAGAGTGCAATGCTCTCACGATGCAAGCCAACATTACAATGACCAAAAGGGGCTTTATCACCCAATACACATGCGAGGAATACTAACGAAAATACAAGCTATTCACCGTGGCTGTGGATAAGAATAATGGGTAATTAAGCACTTTTATTATTTTCAGTGCCATTAATGGCTGTCAAGAGGTCATTCTGGTGATCCACTCCTGCTCATGATTATTGGCCACAGGGATTTAAGCTATAACTCTGAATCTAATGCTGAAAGAGAAAAGGGCTTGAAGTTTTAGGGCATACCAGAAAAAGCACAAGTGTGGCTCCTATCTATGACTATGCAGCATTTCTGTGCTATTCGATAACTGTCTCTTTTTTCCCCTCACAGTATCTTGAGGGTATACAGAGAGCAAAGTCAGAGAATTGTCTCTCCTGATAGGCTGCTGGTGAATGGTGTCTTCCCAGCCCTAATAGAATGTCTCTATTTCAGGCTCCTCAATTAACCAGCTCTGTTCAGGCTGCTGACTGGCTGCTGTGAAGAATTCGTGTCCTCAGATCCGTTGTCCCGTGTCCTTGTCTCTCTTTTACAAACAACCGAGTGTGCAAAGTTTTTCATTTAGCTCCGCTTTGTTGTGAAAGCAGTGGGTATAGAGCCTACTGGCTTAAAATTGAACCATCAAGAGGGATTTTCTCAGTGCTGGTCTTTTTATTTAGAACTGATCAAAAACAGTACTTTTGTTAATCATCAACAATATTATAACATGGTTTTTGTTGGACTATTAATGTGAGCGAATGAGTATTTTTATTGAATATGAATATAATTTTAAGTACTTTTTATTTCACAATACTTCTCCAGTTCAGGGGGAAACATAATACTGTACATTATTTTATAGATATAACTCTAAAACAAATGACACACTATCACCCAGCACTTAATAAACTATTTAAATGAGCGACAAGGCCATACTACGCATTACAGCTTTTCACATGTGCCTGTGTGTGTGTGTGTTATGATTAATAAATCATTGCCAGAAAATGACATTGTGTTGTTTTATTAGTTTGACAGAGTGACTGGTGACTCCAGAAGCATGCTATCCTCCTTAAATTCCTAACCGTCTTGTCCCTCATCATTTCACTGATGATTACTAACCCAGATAATGAATACTTTGAGGATGGCTGATTTCTGTTTATCAGTGTGAATGATAATATGATGGTTATGGTGATTTTCCTCCAGTGGTCATGGAAAACAGTAAACCACGGAAAAAAACAAACACCCAGATTATCAACACTAAGACATGTGCAGGGATGAAAAAATAAGCCTCCTGTGAGCAATATTAAACAGAACAGCAGCGGTGCTTGCAATCCTTTCACTCATTTAGCCATGTGTTATCTTTTTCATTCATTGTCTACATTTTTATATTGTTCCTTGCAAATCCCTTTATTTGTTTTACATATAAATTGGTAGAAAAATGAGAAATGGATGCAGCAATTTATTGAAATGCTCAAAATTACACGGAAATACAATATATAAGGTGAAAGCAATGCATACAGTTCTAATAAGCTTAAGTGTAAATATGACGACGTTTATTCTACTGAACGTTTTTAGGCATACTTTCTTCTAATTATGTTAAATATTTTTCAGAAATAGATCCACAGTCTTCTTGAAGGAGATTGAATGCTCTTGTTTTGATGTTGGCTGCATTGTGTCCCATTCTCTGTCAAGAGGATTTCAAACTGCTTCACCATTGTTGAACATTTTTGAAGGTCTGGGCTCATGATAGGGTTCCATTGCATGTTTTCCCATTTAGGTATTCTTTCACTGAATTGCTGGTGTGTTTGGGGTCATTGTCATGCTGATCAGACATTTTTCAGATGGTGTTGCATGGTGGATCAAATTCTAACTGTACATTTCTGCATTCATAATTCCATCAGTTTTGACAAAAACAAGACAAAAGCTCCACAGATGACTTTAGGCACTCACTGTTGTAGCTCTCTCTTCACTGCCTCATTCCATAAGACCTGTTGACATTGAGTTTCAGTTCAGTCCTTGCATTATTTGGCATACTACAGTCTGTTTCTTAAAAATGACTTCTGCACAGTCATGCTTCCATCGAGACATTTTTGATGAGGCTTTGGTGAACAGAAGATGGATCAGCTTAAAGGCCAGGTGCATCTCTTGGGTTATGTGTCAGGTCTTTGATGGATTTTCTTCCTGTTTCTTAAGGACATGACTTTTAGATATTGTTCATCTGCTGTAGATAATTCTTAGGCCTGAAAGATCCTCCTACTTGTCCAGTTTCCTTATTTTTTTAAGGACACATTGCACAGTGCGATATGCCAAATTTTTGGTAATAGCTCTGTGGAAATACTCTGTGCAAAAAGCACTATTATGCCAATCAAACCCTGTAAACTTTAGCATTTTTCATAGATTCAAGAAAAAAAAAAGCTTCTTTGCTAAGTTGCCCTATATGTGTAGTTACACCACTGGTTCATATGAGTTAGGTGGCTTTTTATTCCATATTAAGCTTAGCAAAAACAAAAAACAAAAAAAACAAATAACAAAAACAGTCCTCTGAAAATGGTGAGGTATAAGAAATGAACTGAAAATTAATGGTATCCAGTGGAAAACCTGGAAAGAATTAGAAAGCCGGGAGAAGCATTCCTCAAATGGCACATTAAAATGAAATCTCAAAGTCTGACTCCTTGGAAGTAATTGCAATAGCAATTTATTTTTATAGCATGTTTCATTATATGTAAACTTAATGCGCTTAACACTAAAAATAAGAACATAAAAACATGTGTGTGTTTACCATTTCCTTAAGGCAGTAAAAACAGCAAAATAAAACTTTAAAAAAATAGTTTCGAGCTTGTTTATGTCTGTTGGTTCAGAAGTAATTGATCTCAGGTCAGCAGGCAGCTTGTTCCAAAGAACAGGGCCTCAACAATCGATGGCGCCCTCAGCATACCTCTTCATTCTAAGAAATTTTTAAAAGATCTACACCTGATGACCTGAGAGCTCTGACTGAGTGCACAAGTCAAAGATGTACTGGAAGGCCAAAGCACTGAGAGCTTTGTGAAGTAATAACATGATTTTAAAAGTAATTCTCTATTTTGCACTGCGAGCTAACAAAGTGATCTCAGTACTGGAATAGGTGCAAGTGTGTGTCATCTGGATAAGAATTGTAGGATATATTATGATTTTTTTTTATGATAGTACCAAAGCGGAACATGTAAAGTTTAAAGAATAATAGACCAGGAACAGAATCTTGAGGAACTCCTGGTTGAATCTTTACTTGTGGATGTCTCAAACTGCTGACTGAAACATAAAAACGTCCACACTTCAGGTATCATGAGAGACAAATAAGAATCTGACTAACTGAATCACGAAGCCGTTAAATTAAAATGTGATGAATAACAGTGTCAAAAGCAGCAGTGAGAGAAAGTAAAACTAAGACTGAAACTCTCTAAATCACTATTGATCTTCAGTCACTTGTGCTTTTGGTAAGAGCTGTTTCTGTGCAATGATTAGATCTGAAGCCTGATTGGCACCTATCATAAACACTATGTAATGAAAGCTTTTACACAAAGCTCAAAACTTTTACACAACACTATATAATACGTTGTCTCCTCTTCCTCTTCCATGGATATGCTGGAGTTTGACAGTTAGATGAACAATACTGCATGTGAAGACTTGCATAGTGGAACATACATATATTGGTGAATAAACCAGTGAGGGAAGAAACATTATAACACATGTACAATACAACCAATGTTATTTGCCTGAATGTTATAAAACATTTCAAGATTCAAGATTCAAAATTCAAGAACTTTATTGTCAGTAGAACAATATACACAGTATACAGTGTAATGAAATGCCGTTTCACCCCAAGAATCAGAATCAGAATACTTTATTAATCCCGAAGGAAATTAGGGTTACAGCAGGCAGCACGCTAATGGCGCATGTGCACTTACAAAGGAACCTTCTGACCAACTTTGCACAAACATCGCATTGGGGAGACATGTCAGAGAGGTAGGCTGATAGGAAAAAAACAACGAAAATACATAACATGAGGTAAGAGGAGGAGAAAAAAACTCCACTCAGACTGAGCTCCTAGTGGGAGAACAGTTTGATAACCGAAAAAACCCCTCAGCACAAAAAGCACATGACTATCAATACACGATAGAAACACAAGACAAACAACAGGGGCGGGTAAAGGGTAAGAGAGAGCCCGTGTAGACAGCACATCCGGTCCTGCAGCATGTCTGTGCTGGTCCAGTCGACTGCCATGCCCCCCCATGGTACATTTGCTAATTGTACCATGGGGGGCATGGACTAAGAATGAGAAATTTTCTATTTTGAGTGCAGAAGTAACTAAATATTGTGAATAAAGCCAAAGCAACTCAAAAAACATTGTAATACATCAGTGATCTAATGTGTAGCAGCATGGAACCCACTGTATGTATTCTTCATAAAACATTGATACTGCTAACAAAACTGTTAATTTAATACGTTTATACTTTAACTTGGTAGTCCTATAAATCTTCTTCAAAAGAAAGGCTTTCAAGTCAAAATTTTGGTGTCAGCACATGTTCTTTATGCTCCTTTGTACTTTCCCCCCACACCAATCTTCCCCCACACTCTTTCTCTTATCTCTTTTGACATCATTGCTGACTAGGATGTTTTTTTTTGTCAAATCCATAGACCATTTTTAAAGATCCTTGCTTTCAGTGAAATTCTGAATCCAATTCTAAACCGGGGGCTGATATTTAGCTCTTCACTGGAAAAAAAAAAGAAGAAGAAAAAACACATTTTATTTTTCAAAATAGCTGGATGAAACACAAAGAACATCATTTTCATTTGCTCAGCTGTGACAGTTCCAGGTTCCATCATGAGAAAATGTTTTAAAAGTGCTCTCACAACTGCAAAAAAACATATTTAACCCCTAACATCTGGGGCCCCGGTCTGAATCGCAAATGCATATACTTCAAAAACCTCCATCTCTCTTACTTCTGCTGTATTATTCCCTTCTTAAGTGAAAGTGTGCTGGTATTCAAAATGAATATTTCATCTCCATTTCACACCTGGCACTCCATCGTAGATGCCAGACATAATGTGGAGATGACACACCACGGTGGCACAGACGATCAGAGGAGAGGAGCTGTAAATATAGCATCAGTCTTGGCGGGAGCCGATGACAATCTAGGATCTAATCTGAAGCAGTTATCAGCATCTGTTGCCTGGCACCCATTTCTGTGGGGGTTTTAGTTTTTCATCTATTGCTCCATATCTATCACTTTTTTTTTTTTGCATCTGATTCTCTGTACAGAGGACACATTCAAGAGTGTGGGAGGATGTAGCCTCTCAGTAGCCCCCACTGACTTACTCTGTCACCAGCACGCATGTGTCCGCTGCCAGCTCACCTAATGGCATGAAGAGGTTA
>NW_005187497.1:871435-886265 GCF_000239375.1 Pundamilia nyererei
TAAATCACTATTGATCTTCAGTCACTTGTGCTTTTGGTAAGAGCTGTTTCTGTGCAATGATTAGATCTGAAGCCTGATTGGCACCTATCATAAACACTATGTAATGAAAGCTTTTACACAAAGCTCAAAACTTTTACACAACACTATATAATACGTTGTCTCCTCTTCCTCTTCCATGGATATGCTGGAGTTTGACAGTTAGATGAACAATACTGCATGTGAAGACTTGCATAGTGGAACATACATATATTGGTGAATAAACCAGTGAGGGAAGAAACATTATAACACATGTACAATACAACCAATGTTATTTGCCTGAATGTTATAAAACATTTCAAGATTCAAGATTCAAAATTCAAGAACTTTATTGTCAGTAGAACAATATACACAGTATACAGTGTAATGAAATGCCGTTTCACCCCAAGAATCAGAATCAGAATACTTTATTAATCCCGAAGGAAATTAGGGTTACAGCAGGCAGCACGCTAATGGCGCATGTGCACTTACAAAGGAACCTTCTGACCAACTTTGCACAAACATCGCATTGGGGAGACATGTCAGAGAGGTAGGCTGATAGGAAAAAAACAACGAAAATACATAACATGAGGTAAGAGGAGGAGAAAAAAACTCCACTCAGACTGAGCTCCTAGTGGGAGAACAGTTTGATAACCGAAAAAACCCCTCAGCACAAAAAGCACATGACTATCAATACACGATAGAAACACAAGACAAACAACAGGGGCGGGTAAAGGGTAAGAGAGAGCCCGTGTAGACAGCACATCCGGTCCTGCAGCATGTCTGTGCTGGTCCAGTCGACTGCCATGCCCCCCCATGGTACATTTGCTAATTGTACCATGGGGGGCATGGACTAAGAATGAGAAATTTTCTATTTTGAGTGCAGAAGTAACTAAATATTGTGAATAAAGCCAAAGCAACTCAAAAAACATTGTAATACATCAGTGATCTAATGTGTAGCAGCATGGAACCCACTGTATGTATTCTTCATAAAACATTGATACTGCTAACAAAACTGTTAATTTAATACGTTTATACTTTAACTTGGTAGTCCTATAAATCTTCTTCAAAAGAAAGGCTTTCAAGTCAAAATTTTGGTGTCAGCACATGTTCTTTATGCTCCTTTGTACTTTCCCCCCACACCAATCTTCCCCCACACTCTTTCTCTTATCTCTTTTGACATCATTGCTGACTAGGATGTTTTTTTTTGTCAAATCCATAGACCATTTTTAAAGATCCTTGCTTTCAGTGAAATTCTGAATCCAATTCTAAACCGGGGGCTGATATTTAGCTCTTCACTGGAAAAAAAAAAGAAGAAGAAAAAACACATTTTATTTTTCAAAATAGCTGGATGAAACACAAAGAACATCATTTTCATTTGCTCAGCTGTGACAGTTCCAGGTTCCATCATGAGAAAATGTTTTAAAAGTGCTCTCACAACTGCAAAAAAACATATTTAACCCCTAACATCTGGGGCCCCGGTCTGAATCGCAAATGCATATACTTCAAAAACCTCCATCTCTCTTACTTCTGCTGTATTATTCCCTTCTTAAGTGAAAGTGTGCTGGTATTCAAAATGAATATTTCATCTCCATTTCACACCTGGCACTCCATCGTAGATGCCAGACATAATGTGGAGATGACACACCACGGTGGCACAGACGATCAGAGGAGAGGAGCTGTAAATATAGCATCAGTCTTGGCGGGAGCCGATGACAATCTAGGATCTAATCTGAAGCAGTTATCAGCATCTGTTGCCTGGCACCCATTTCTGTGGGGGTTTTAGTTTTTCATCTATTGCTCCATATCTATCACTTTTTTTTTTTTGCATCTGATTCTCTGTACAGAGGACACATTCAAGAGTGTGGGAGGATGTAGCCTCTCAGTAGCCCCCACTGACTTACTCTGTCACCAGCACGCATGTGTCCGCTGCCAGCTCACCTAATGGCATGAAGAGGTTAAGTTTTAGAAATTGATTTGTTTTGCTAGTGACCATGGTAAATGTAAATTGCCTGAGCGCCTGACCTTGAAGAAGTCCTGATTAATAATTTGCATATCTCCAGAGGGGTTATGTGTCTTCATGCTGCGGACTGCCATCATGGTTACCAGAGCCTTTGTTTTGTAATCATGCAGCAGCAGCTGGATATGAAATTTAACATCTAACAACTGTTTTTTTCATTCTGTAGTCACTGTGTACAGCATGTAAGCAGGTTGTTTACAGACATTTTTTTGTTGCAAGTCGTAAAAAGTCTCATATTAGCACAGCCATTTAATTGTATCTTCACTTGAATAACTGGATATGAACTCTGGGAACATTACTTGGAAAAGGATGTAACGAGTCTAATTTATGGCTGAGACAACAAGAAGTCTCTGGGTTTAGATAAACTTGAATATGAGCAGACAAAAAGGGAGACCGCCACAAATCACAGGCTTACAAGAGACGGGAGACAATTGGAGGTTTGTGATTTATCAGCGTTTGAACCAGCTTTTTGACAAAGGCCTTTTCTCCACAAAGAGACAAACCAGCCTCATCAATTTGGCTGTCCACTGCAGTCTTTGTTATCAAGGCTTGTGAGTTATAAACCAGAGTATGTTGATCAGCATGGGGCTTGTTTTATGCCCCTGTCTGAGCTGAATATGCCTCAGCTCATTTTCCTGAAGGTGCGATATTTTTTTGTAATGTGTGCAGAAAGAAATATATTGAATGACGACTGGGAGGCACTGTAAGGCCAAAAAAAAAAAAATTGGCTCTAATATGTCACCAAGACAAGAAAGGAATGAATGCCATCTTAACGTCAAATATCCCTCAAACTAAGATGCTTTCATAACTCAAAATGTGACCTATTGCGTGGTTTATGATGTCTAAAAGACATTGTTGTTTTCCCTTATGAAATGGACTTCACTAAACCCGGTTTGCTAGGATCAATACTTCACTTCAACACTTGACGCAGTCTTTCTTCCTCAAAGAGTCTGAACTCACCTGCATTGAAAGTAGAAGTAGCAGTTTATTCTTTGCAGCTGCCAAATGCAACACATCTGTTAAAATCAAAGGTATAAATATAAAAGGGCACCGTGACACCGTGTAGATATCATGTCTCTCTCCTGCTCTTAAATTGTACTCAAACTCTTAAAAAATGCAATTTGAATAAATTATTGTACAATATGGAAAACACATATCTCTCTTGGAAGAGGCAGCCTGTTTATCCAGGCAACCATCCAGGCTAAAAGCACAAAATAGTAAAATTATGAATGGTAATTTAATCACATAATGGCTCCTACACTCTCCAAAAGTCTAATTCCTTGTGTCTGCTCCTCTGTAAGTAGCATGCAGTGTGAATTTCAATGATGGATACTGAGGACAATTGTTTTATTCCATTTTAGACAACTCTATTCGTGACCGATGGAAAAGGATCTCCAGCAGATTCAATATAATAACTGAAAAGGAGATATAATGCTTTTGCACATCTCTGAACAATGTTATAAAAGTGTATTAGATTATCTACTTCATAAGAAATATCAGAGTTATAAAATTCCAGAATGGCTTGTTATGCTTTCTTCTTCTGCTTCACATTACACGTTTAAGTATTTATCTGCAGAGCTAGACAGTATTCAAGGAGACATTGATAAGATTTTGCAATAGTTTTATAAATATTCTAAAGTTTAATCCCAATTGGGTCCATCTGTGGGGCTCATAATTTGGCAGCTGCCTGTACAGAAATCAAAATTAACTTTGATGTTTAAAACTATTCCCAGGCAAGAAAGTTAATAATGCATGATTCAAAAAACTGTGCATGATCTTTGGCAAAGTTTTAGAGTGCAAAATGTCTACATCCACAGATAGTTATTACAGTTGGGTTAAAGTCTGGAGAAAGATGGTCCATATGATTATTATAAACACAACCTTTAATTGCAGGTCAGTGACAAGAGGAAAGTTTCTTGCATTTCAGTTAAGCAACTTACATCCACAAACCTGACCTCCACATCCTTTCTTTCAGCCTCTTACAAGTAGCACACAGTAAGTGACAATTTGCTAAGCCCAGCCCTTTTAATTACTGCCCTTATCCCTGTCAGTCTTTCTATTCGTGCACAGCAGATAACAGGGGTTTTTAATGCCTTTGCAGTTTTTAAGCAGTTTAGACTTACTAGTAAGTGGGGAAAAGTTGCACTTTTTTTTGTAACTGCAAACTTTAGGGTTAGTCTTTCATGCAAATGGACTGGTTCTTATATAGACTTTTCTACTCTACATGAGCGCTCAAAGCACTTTATACAACTTGCCTCATTCACTCATTCAGACCCACTCATACATGACATAGAAACAGACTTTATTTAATCCCACACTGGGGAAATTCATTTGTTACAGGAAGAAAAGGTGAATTAGAGCTATATTAGAAAAATATAAATATAAAAAAAAAGAAGCCAGAATACTATACAATGCAAAGATGACTGCTATGTACAGAAAGCGAACACGTTTTCCTACCTAACTGCTTTCTTTCTAACATTCACACACATTTATACTTTGATGAATGCATCGGAAAGCAGCTTGGGGTTAGTATCTTGCCCAAGGACATTTGGCATGCAGACTGGGAGCAGCCAGGGATTCATCCACCAAGCTTCCGATTAGCAGCTCTACCTCTTGACTTCCAGCCGCAATGTGTTTCATGATTTATCAACATTTTAAGAAGTTATCTTGTTAGTCATGTTACACATGTTATGCTTGCAGCTTGCATTAGAGCAGATAAAGGCACTTATACCTATATAAGATGAAATCCAACTATTTGGATGGTGTACACAAGAGTGCAGAACAATGTTCACTTCTCATGGCTGCCATCCTGCTATCTGTGTGCTAGAAAGGTAAAAATTATAGACTTAAGTCAGAGGGTAGATCTGACTTTAAATAATCATAATGGTGGGCTTGATCTAAAGCTTGTCATTTTTACTTTAATGGTGAGCATAACTCACTAAATGAACATCATGTTGTATTCAGTAAGACTACAAAACCCTATCAAAGACTCTTAACCATAGAAGTTGCCATTTGCTGGCTATTATGAAAAGTACAGGTTTATGGCATGTATGCACTGGGTTCTCTTTTCAGGCCCAGAGGCATGTCCATGTTTTTCACATGCAGTCTGTTAGCCATTAACAAGCCTCTGGCTGGATATTTGACCAGCTGTCTTGGCAGAACTGGTAGATTTTATTTAAACTGGTTGATTTTAAGTGGGTCAAAACCAGTTTATTGGATCACCCACCTGTGTCCAAGTTTTAACCAGCTGATTTATGGTGAAGTTGAAAAATTTCAAGATAGTCCTCCCTCTTTATTATTCCATCCACTTTCTGCAATGAACTACCACTGGCAGCAAAAACACAGAGCATGATGCTACATTGTGCTTACAATTAGAGAGGTAGATTGTTGTTAGAGTTCAAAGAGTCACCTTAACTACTTCAGACATACCTTTGTAATTGTGATAGCTCATTTTTGTCTCTTCTGACCATGAAACGTTTTTCCCAGAGAGTATATTTGCTTGTCAGTTCAATTCAATTCAGTTTTATTTATATAGTGCGAAATCACATAGCAGTCACATCAAGGTGCTTTATGTTGTAAGGTAGAGACAGTACAATAATACAGAGAATGTTGGCAACTATAAATTTCAGTCGTGCTTGAAGGTGTTGATTTTGGAGCTGGGGCTTCTTTCCTCATCAGCACCCTCTCAGTCCATTGTGGACAGTCACAATTTTCCAGCTAAGGGTAAGCTTGAGCTTACAATGTATATTTGTATATAATGTATTTATGTATATTTGAACCTGTGTGTATAATTTTGACCATGTCTGCATTAGAGAAAAGCAAAAAACAAAAAAATAGAGAAAATAAATTCAAAAATGTGCACCAGTCCTTGTTTTTACACTCTTTAAAGATGCAATCACGAGAACATTTCAAACATAATTCAAATTTCCAAAACGACGACATTCATGCCTATGATGACTAAATAACACAGAATGTAGTATGTTACTTAATTACTCCAAAGAAAAAGTAACTCGTTATACTACTCTTTAATTTCATGTTTCTCCATAAGATGATGTGAAACACATTATTTCATAATCACCATCCAATAATATAAACCTACAGGCTACAGTCCCACACACCGACACAAATCCCTATTTTAATGAGGAAACACACAATCTTTTTCTTTGTATTTAGTTATAAACACAAAGCCAACAGCACAAAGCAAAGGTGAAAACCAGCACAAAGACACTTCAAAGCAGTCACCACGGTGATTCTACTCTAAAAACATGAACAGGTAGAAACGGAGGCCGCAGGCTGACTGCTCATCACTGCCTACTGGGCTGGTGTCGGCATTTACGCAGCTTTATCATCACGCTAGGTTCTTGGCTTGCTTAGCATTAGCATACTGTCTTTGCAGGTGTTCGCAAAGATTCAAAAGTTCGGTAAGCGGCATAATACGGGTGTTTCTGTCCTGGATGCAGTTTCCACTTTAGCATCACACTCCCATCCTTTTGTGCAATATAAGTACAATGTCGATATCCACGCTGTAGACCGTGGAGTGTGCCACTATTTTCCTCCTCCAGCACATGAACTGAACTCAGCTGATTGTACCGCAAGTGCAACTAGAACAAACTAGATGGATTGATAGGCAAGCAGACTAACAATTCCAAGGAATTGAACTATTTGGAACTGATTGTAGAGTACCGGTTCTCGATTCCCATCCCTAGTGATATTATGCCTAAGCGCTAAATATATCTATATATATATAGAGAGAAAGACATTTAAAACGTGTTTTGAAATTATGAATTTAAGTACCCTGTCCAAATTCATGTGCTACACTGCACAATTAAGAGTGTCAGACATGGCTTGGTAAATGGGGCATGAGACACAGGGCTAGTTTCCAAACATGGATGAAACCAGGTCATGGACCACAAACTTTCTCTATGAAAATTTCCATCAAACTTTACTTTCAATCTGGGAAATTTGCTGTTGTTTTCTGACTTGGACACAAAAAGTCAGGTTCATGCAAATCAGTTGCTTTTAAAATGACGTTTTTTAAAATGTGCATTTTTAAATGGGTGAAAATAAAATACATATATACATCCCTTCTGTCCTTCAATCCAAACCACCAATTTTGGCTTTGACAAATCAATAGACAAAGGCTAGATTACCTTTTGAGCAGCTGGAAGTATCCCTGCCAGCCTCCCGGGGTATTCCTCTGAAAGCCGGGCACTTTTCACTTTTATGTTGAAATGGTGACACTATTGATTCAGAGACATAAACCCTGGAGGACTTTCAAAGCATGTCTCCACCCCTCTCTGAATCAAAGACCCGTTTGAGGGGATTTGAGGGGTATATTCCTGTCAGAAAAACAGAATCTGAGCAGATACTCCAAGAAATTAACAAATAATGTGAAACTATATTTTTTCTGTAACTCTTTAAAAGATGAGCAACAAGTAAAAGTAACCATCACCAGATATTTAGAACTCATCAAGGTCTTTGTGCTAAGTACAATCTGTGGCTGGACTCAAATAAATGCCATTTGACTTCTCAGGTGAGTAAAGTAATTCTTTTTCTCAATGTGAAATGGCAGGCTGTGACTGCTCATATAGTGCAGTGTTTACCTCTAGCTTTGCCATTATCACTCACCAGACAGATTGTCTCAAAGGCACAATCAGACCAGTTGAAGAAGATTGTTTGTTTATGTCTCTCTTGCTGTGGGTATTTTTGTGCAGTGCCCTATTTCAGTCTTGATAACAGGCCATAATTTCAGTGTTCACTATGGAAAAGATCCTTAGAATAAGCTCCATTTTCTGTCATTTTCATCAGTAAAAAGATCACTGAAAAGTCCAAGATGACAGCCAAATGAGAGAAAATGTTGTTGTTTTTTTGTTGTTTTGTTTTTTACCCAAAAGAGCTGAACTGAGTTAAAATAAATCAGAACACAATAGTAACAGAAGGACATCACAAGGCTTTAAAACATTTAATTTTAAGCATCAATGCCAAAGGGATGTTGGTATTTAGATAAGGTATTTCCCCCGTATTGCACATTCCATGCAAGGAAGAAAAATGGACACAGCCAAAAATGAATCCAGCAGTCTCAAAATTTTAAGTACTCGGTCATACTTCACTCTAATCTAATTGAGTTGGAAATTAAAGCTCCAGAATAAGGTTAGTGACAGAGCTTTTATAAATGAGGTATAATAATAGCCAATGCAAATTGGGTGTAATATCATCAAGTCAGTACTGGGAAGTCATGGAAGGTAAAATATCCATGGACAAAGTAGTGTAAAGTGAGTTTCAAATGTATTTTTTGTGCAGTTGCAAAAAATGCTGCATATTTCTAGTAAAGTGTGAATTAAAATGTGTATTCATAAATCATCTTGTAAAATTACAGCAATGTATCCTCAGTAAGTGTTTCACAGAATAAAGTCTTTCACGAAATAGTCTGGTACCGTGTTAAATAAATGACTCGATAATGACAGGAAAGTAACCACGCTCACTGTTTTAGAGAAGAGGATAATATTTGAACTCGACACTGCCCTCATCAGAGTAATACATTTTAGTTGTTTATGTGTTTGACTTTTAAAGCTGATTAAGTTCAGAGCGTTCATGTAGCTTTCATGCTAAAATTAACTCGGTCTGTGAAAATATCATCCAAATGTCATCACAACATCATACCTTCCTTTTCATTGTGAGTATATGGCCACTGACCCATGCCTGATTGGTCAGAGTGTTCAAACACTGGCGCTAGTGTATCGCTTTCTTTGATTTTCGCGTTCTTTCATTCTTTTTTTCTCTATCTGCTTCAAACACACACTTTTTGTTTTGAACTTTCAGTCGGCGATGGTCCTTTTGATGTAAGGACAGTTTCAGAAAGTACAAAAGTTAGTGTTGCTGTGCTTTTCTACAATTTCTTTTTTAGGTTGCAAGTAGCTGATAGCGGTCCCTGTTCACATTCGAGAGACAGCTGTTTATGGAGAGGTCAGAAACCTGCCATAAATTAAGGTAACAACCACTCTCTTTTTGTCAATATCAACAATGCAGAATCTAGCAATACAACATTTCTTACCAGCCTAGATTTATGCTACAATCTCTTTTTTTATTCTTGGCCTTTCCTGTGTTTCCTGTATTCAGTTGCTAATTTCCCCCAGTATGGATGTTCTCATGTTTTGTTACTTCCTGTTTTATTTTGTCAGCCCCTCTTCTTGTGTTTATGGTGTTTGGTTTTGCTCCCCTGGTTTTGTCTACTGTGATTAGTTTAAGCCATGTGTCTTCCCACCCTCACATTAAATCAGTATACTCAGAGTCCATCCCCATATGGAAAAGAAATAGTAAAAACATATATGATTTACTCATGAAAGTGGCCACTTTCTCATTACTTTCATATATTTTTTTAGTAAGTATACAAAACATACAAGTTTCATTATATAATTTTTCAAGAGATCTTATATGTGTTTTCACTCTTGTATGCTTTTCATACAAGTTTTATACAAGACAGATAAAAACTTTATACGATTTATGTATATCTTCCATATGGGTCCAGACACCCGTTAAGATGAAACATCAATCCCCAAATTCCTCCATGAAAAGTGACGTATTTGCTGCACAATGACAGTAAAGACTTGGCAACCTTGCTTTTATGTAGGAATATAGACAGCATGAAGTACCAAGGTAGTTCAATCCCCTACTGCACAGACATGCAATGCAAGTGAGTAGTGCACATCGGTGCAGTCTAACTCAGATCAATTGCAACATGTTGGCATTGTATCCATTTGTAAATTGGATGGCAATCAAAATCTAGGAACTGGTTATCGATTAGATGAGAAAAAAATGAATTCAGCCCGTTCCCAGTAACTACACAAAAGAACTTACAGTTCCTGCTGCCTCAAAAAAAAAAAAGAAAAAATAATAAAAGACCTTTCTCAAGTTAGACACTTTTGATTTGAACTGCTGCCCTCGGGCAGATGTTTCAGAGCAATTAAAACACAGACAAAAAGATTTAAAAATATTCTTTATTCAAAGGTCATGACTGCACTAAAGACTGCTGGGAACAGTGCATTTTTAGGTGAATGCATTGTGCCGTGATTTCCTGCAGAATGTGAAAATGTGCAGAATTTCTGTTAGAATTTTTGTATGTTTTTTATATTTTTGTGTTTTATGTAACTTTTTATATTTATATATTTTTTGACATATTTGGAAGCCTTTGCAGAGGTTTGCATAGGATTTTATCTAATGCTGTTGTAATACATTGTATTGTATATTTGCAGTCAGTCTGAGTCCGACCACCAGGCAACTAGTTGCAAGGTGATTGCAGTCACTTATTTTTAAGCTAGTATGACTGAACAATAAGGGAACATAATGTTGGTCTCTTGACCAGTCAGCTCACTGCTTTGATGCAGGTTAATTCACATGAAATATGAAACTTGCATCCATTTTTTCCTCTGATTTATTCTGGTGCGTCACCATGAGGTTCACGTCTGTGGAATTGAGTGAAATAGTTAAAACTATTAGAAAACTATGAAATCTTGCACACATGCTGATGTTTGTCAGTGTGTGTCAAACGTGTAGATACATAATAATCTGCTATTTTGCATTTAAGTCTAATTCAAACACTAATATCAACATTTTTGAGTATTTTAGCACATTTTTGAAAAGTGAGATTTAAAGTCATAATGCTTAGTGCTTTGATGTTTTTGAGGAACTGGTACATATTATTATGATGCAGACGATTAGTAACCCAACAGGAGGTTGGGCTATAAGATCCTACTGTTTTAGCATTTTCATCTATCAGCACGTTTTTATGTGCGTGTGTGTGGGCATACATGTTGCTGTAATACAAGACAAGAATTAGAAAATTCTTGTGCCTCTCACATGAAATCGCACTAAACTTTCAGAGAGTGAGGTTTGTCACATTTGAACGCACTGAGGCTGATGATTTTTGTCAGCCAGGACTGCTATAATTGAAAATATTCATTACTCTGTGTAATTTATAACTTTGTCATAAATCAGCCTTGGAGTTCTTGGACCATCCAGTGTGCTCATTAGAGTTTTAATTAAAGCACTGAACTACGATAACGTTGCGATTTTCTGAAGGGCAATGAAATATAATGGTAGAATCACTATATCTCCTCTTAATTTTCTCTATTGTACAGTACAAGGTTTTGTTTCTTTTGCTGGGGCTTTTTCACCACATAAACACGCAGTGCTCTGCATCTTCACACATTTGCTTTCAGATTGCAAAGTTGGCTTTGTCCTTTAAATGGTGGGTTGGAGTTATTCATGTGACAGTTACAGCATCAATAGATGGGTCTGTGTCAGCCCTGCTGCTGATGGGTTTTCCATAGGCTGTATATAATTTAAAAACATGGGTGAATGCAAATGTAAAATTTACCACTGAATATCCACAGAAGTATGTCATAAACAAACAACCTTCAGAAAGGATCATTTGCATCACCATTAGAGTCGACTACCATCAATGCTTTAGTGTCTAATTGCTTAAATTGTCTGTTACTTTAACACACCTGCATTTTCTGGGTCCATTTGCTGTTGACAAACAAGCTTTAACACTCTGCCACAAAGCTTTCTATTCACCATTTCATCCTTATGGCGGGGTACTGCGTTTACATTTGAATTCCTCATCCCACCCCCACCTGATTTGAATCTGTTTTGTGCGTGCACTATCGGCTGTTATGAATTTCACGCAGGATTTTTGTGTGGTGTTTATTTGCTCTGCTGCTCAAAGCTTAAGAGGTTCCCAGAGTCAAAATCATTTCTCTCTAAGTGGTGGGCTTTCATGAGCAGCTGCTACACAGCGGCCGGTCCTAAGATGTTGGTCAACACTGCAGTTGATGAGTCTTTTCAGATTGTGCATTTTCTTTGCATCCCTGCAGTAGGCTGGATGAACGGGATTCACATGCTTGTTACTCTGTAGTGTGGCTTTATGTTTTGGATAATGAGGGGTGGGCTTTGATGTTTTGTAAGTGAGTCATAAGATGACTACTCAAGTACAATCAAGGCTACTGGGGTCCCTGTGAATTTATTAATCCACACCCACATTGTTTTTTGTTCTCTTTTTTTGGCTCTGTAGCAAACTGATTATCTGAGCTGCTTTCTCTCCTTTGTAAATGCAATCTTTGTATTTGGCATAGTCACGATTTCACTATCTTTTCTACATGTTTTACCTTCTTGCTCTGCTTCTCCAGTTGTTCATGCATTGAAACTGATCAGAAAACACCTTTGGCCCATGTCCAACTCATTGCCTTTATTTCCTTTTCTTGACTGCCACCTTTTTTCAATCCCCCTTTCAACCTACTGAATCTCTTTTTCTAACAGCTATTAAAAAGGGTTTCTTTACTTCAACAAGGAAGAAATATCTGCCTTTATTCCATTTTGAATTTCCACTGCATGTATCTTGAATAACAGTACCATGCATCTTGCAGTAATGAATGTTAAATGGCTGTAGTAATTGCTGTAGAAAGGGTTTTACCAAATAAAGAGGGACATTAAAACCACTATATTTACAACATTTGTACTCATGATTAATATTCATTGGACTGAGGCTTGGCAGAAAGTCCAAATGAAATCATTTGCAATCATCATGGGTCATATATCGAGGGATATTATGTATATGAGCTGTGCCGTGTGAGATGGTGCAGAGTAAACTATGAAAATATCATGTTATTGGTTTTCATCATGGCATCACAAAGTAAATGGATGCAAATAATCCCTTTTAAAAATAAAATCAATTATCCTTGATGCTTCAATCATGCATTAATCAATTTTTTCCCTTTGATATAGTTCTTAGCAGCCTATCAACACAACACTAATGTATCATCACTTCATGAAGCTAATGTGAATAGTTTTAGTTTTATTCATTATTTGTCAGGAACCATCCACTAAAATATTGATCTCACAAGAGAAAAGTTGCCTTGCACTAGATTTTGCTAACAGTTAATCTCCACGTGCATTCGCTGGGCTTATACACAAAATATTAAATATGCTATAAAGGCAAATACATATCTACAATGCAAGTATAGTAATATAATTAAATATATTCATACGTCTGCAACATATTAGCAAAATTGCATTGACCTGGAGTTGTGTTGCTTGTGCTTCTTTCCCCTTTTCTGCTTTGATCTTCACCAGTTCTTAAAGGGAACGTGTGACGTAGCCGCTTTATGTTTACAAGTCCTGTAACTTCTTCCTTTTCATTTCTTTCAGATCATAAATGTTTTTGAGCCTTTTAGGCAGTAAAATTCTCACTGATGATGTCTGTGAAAGAGAATCAAAAAAACTGAAAAAGCTGTAGGCTGTGCTAGTTTAAAAAAAAAAAAAGTCCAGATAAAAGCTCAAATGCTGTTGTGAGCTTCGGATCACTGCAGCAATGAATAAAAATGTTCTGTCACACTTTTTATATTAAATAATTTCATTTAAGCAGTTTGGATTCTCTGGATTCAAACGCAACATAATTACCACCTGTTTATTTATGTTAATGATTCTTTTTTTTTTATTCCTAAACATAAGTTATTAACCAACAATCAGTGAGAATGGCTGTAAGGTGATAATAGTTCATTTTAAATGAAGATGACATTGTTAATCATTTCATTTATTCAAGTGTATTCTGACCGTGAAGGTGAAGTCAGAGTTCTAGTATGTTAAAGCAAGCGTGACCATCGTCTCAGCCGACTTCTGCACACATAATACTTCATATGTGTTTGAGACCTTGAATTATTTTTATTTTCCTTGTGGACTAATACAGCAGTTGAAGTACAGAGAAAAAAAATGTCCATGCAAACCTGAAACTAACTCACTGCCCACTATAGGTACACCTTGCTAGTACTGAGTTGGATGAGTTGGATCATTGCATAGAGTCAGAAAGTGCTGGAAACATTCCTCTCAGATTTTGGTTCATATTGATATGATAACATCACATATTTGCTGCAGATCTGTTGGCTTCACATCCGTGATCTCCGATTCCACCACATCCCAAAAGGTGCTCTTTGCACTGAGCTCTAGTGAATGGAGGCCATTTGAGTATAGTGAACTCATTCCATGTTCGAGAAACCAGCCGGAGATGATGTGGAACAGTGCCTTATCTGGCTGGAAGCAGCCATGAGACGATGGGGACACAGTCAAAAATGGATGGACATGGTCAGTAATAATACTCAGATAGGCTGTGGTGTTTAAATGATGCTCAGTTGGTATTAATGGCCCCAAAGTGTGTGAAGAAAATAACCCGCACAACATCATACCTACCAGCAGCCTGAACCACTGATACAGGGCAGAATGGATCCATGCTTTGATGTCGTTTCTGACAAATTCTGATCCTCCCATCTGAACTGAATTGAAGCTTATTAGACCAAACAACATTTCTCCAATCTTCTGCTATCCCGTTTTAGTGAATCTGTGTAAATTCTATCCAGAGTTTCCTGTTCTTAACTGAGATGAGTGGCACCTGTGCTGTAGCCCATCTGCCTCAAGGTTTGATATGTTTAGCATTTAGATATGCTCTTCTGCATTTAGATATGCTCTTCTGCATTTAGAGATGCTCTTCTGCATTTGGAGATGCTCTTCTGCATTTAGAGATGCTCTTCTGTATTTCTTGGTTCTAATGAGTTTCTGTTAACTTCCTATCAATTTAAAGCATTCTGGCCATTCTCCTCTGACCTCTGGCATCAACAACACATTTTCCCACACAGAGTGAATGCTCACTGGATATTTTCTCTTTTTTAGAACGTTCTCTGTTGTGTGGGGAAAAATGCAGCTGATTAGCAGGTTCTGAAATGCTCAGAACAGCTCATCTGTCACCAACAA
>NW_005187497.1:886285-897566 GCF_000239375.1 Pundamilia nyererei
AACCTGAAACTAACTCACTGCCCACTATAGGTACACCTTGCTAGTACTGAGTTGGATGAGTTGGATCATTGCATAGATTCAGAAAGTGCTGGAAACATTCCTCTCAGATTTTGGTTCATATTGATATGATAACATCACATATTTGCTGCAGATCTGTTGGCTTCACATCCGTGATCTCCGATTCCACCACATCCCAAAAGGTGCTCTTTGCACTGAGCTCTAGTGAATGGAGGCCATTTGAGTATAGTGAACTCATTCCATGTTCGAGAAACCAGCCGGAGATGATGTGGAACAGTGCCTTATCTGGCTGGAAGCAGCCATGAGACGATGGGGACACAGTCAAAAATGGATGGACATGGTCAGTAATAATACTCAGATAGGCTGTGGTGTTTAAATGATGCTCAGTTGGTATTAATGGCCCCAAAGTGTGTGAAGAAAATAACCCGCACAACATCATACCTACCAGCAGCCTGAACCACTGATACAGGGCAGAATGGATCCATGCTTTGATGTCGTTTCTGACAAATTCTGATCCTCCCATCTGAACTGAATTGAAGCTTATTAGACCAAACAACATTTCTCCAATCTTCTGCTATCCCGTTTTAGTGAATCTGTGTAAATTCTATCCAGAGTTTCCTGTTCTTAACTGAGATGAGTGGCATCTGTGCTGTAGCCCATCTGCCTCAAGGTTTGATATGTTTAGCATTTAGATATGCTCTTCTGCATTTAGATATGCTCTTCTGCATTTGGAGATGCTCTTCTGTATTTCTTGGTTCTAATGAGTTTCTGTTAACTTCCTATCAATTTAAAGCATTCTGGCCATTCTCCTCTGACCTCTGGCATCAACAACACATTTTCCCACACAGAGTGAATGCTCACTGGATATTTTCTCTTTTTTAGAACGTTCTCTGTTGTGTGGGGAAAAATGCAGCTGATTAGCAGGTTCTGAAATGCTCAGAACAGCTCATCTGTCACCAACAACTGTGCCACACACACACACACACTCAAGTTTAAATCAATCCAAATAAATGTGGTACTCTTGTAGAGATTGTTTTTTCTGTTTTATAAGGGGCTATAAAAAGACTAAATGACATACAAATATCTCTCATGCACTCAGCAAGCATTGCCCCAGGTGAAGGACAGTGACATGAGAAAAACCTTCAAAACTCAGCCTTATGGGCAATTAACTATTTAAGATATTTCCCAGTCATTGTGAAAGATTGGAACGTATGACGCATATAGTCTGAATGCACCTGTATTTTTTTAAATCTAACTACAAAGATTAAACTAAACCATAATATACTGTTACAATTTTATCAATAAAAAAAAGAGCACATTGCCAAAAATGCAATTTTGTCAAAAAAAATATCAAAATTAATTTTAAACGACATTGTCCCGCTATCCTATATTTTGGTGAATATTTGAAAGTCTCTACTGTCACTAGTTAATGTAAAGTACTGTGAAAAATTGCTAGTAAATGTATTCTCTAAAGTTCAGATGGCACCCAAAAGCTTTGAACGTGTCACAGTAAAGAGTATGAGAAATCATCAGGCAATTGACAGATTGGGGTAATAGTATGTCAAATTATTTAATATGTTAATATATAATTCTGATGCAGACAATGATAACAATTGCATTAGTCTTTATTCTTAGGCTGAATGTTTTCATTTATTTTTTTTGTTATGCAGGGAACAGTGATAGATTTTGGAATAGTGCACATTTACCTACATTTTATTTGACTTGGTGTGCATATCACATAACATACAACGCATAAACTTCTATGTTTACACTAAATTTTACAGATTTATACAGGAAAATTGGAAAACTGGTTTACAAATGTGCCACAGCACCATAACATGGTAGATAAAACAAAAGCAAACCCCTGTGTGAAAAATCCATGCAACTTAAAATTTTAAATCCTGGGCATGATATTGTACATCATGTGGCAGAACTTGATCTGAATATCTGAATGTACTGGAGTCCATCAATAGCCTATCTGTCTTAATACCAAAGCCACACAGCCTCTCTCCCCCTTTCATTTTCTCCCTCTGACTCTCCCCTCCAACAGCCACACACAAGGCCATCCATTCAAAGGCCTTCCTCGTCCAGCCCCAGCAGTCCCCTGAGGCGTCTATACGTTCAGACCATGCTGCCTGGGATTAAAGTGTAAGATAGAAGTAGCTAGTGGGGATTGCTGCTTCTTCCTAGCTGATGGCGAGGCTCTGTAGGGCTTCCTTTGACACCCCCTCTCTGCTTTGGCTCACAGTTTGAAGATGAAGGCTTATTTGAGGAAAAATTATAGAGGACGGAGTTTTTGGTGCTGCTTTATATTAATGTTATTCTCTTGTACAGTATAAGAGACCAATAGTTAAAAGGATTTAACAATTGGATTACTGCATTATAATCCTGCCCTGTATTTCTTTCACATTAACTGTGTTAAAAAAATCATAATGAGAGGTGTCCTGTGATTTTAGCTAGCTACTACTCTAAATTGTTCATGCGGTACTTTGCTTTTATGTACCAACAAAAATATCTGGACAGTCTGCTCTGTGTCAGCTGGGTTGTCTGGATTTAATAGAAAATTCTTCCAGGAATATGCATCACTAAGGTATAATAAACTGCATCACACTGTTTTGATTATTACTGAGGACTTTTTGCATTACTGCTTGTATTTTAAGTCTGCCCAAATTATGTGTTTTGAAATTACCACTCATCATCAAATGAGTCATCAAATGGCACAAATTTAAGGTGATTTCTTTCGGCATATTGCATTATTCAGAACGTGTAATTGACTTTTAGTTTTTCGCAACGCCAATATCGTTTCTTTATAAATCACGTAGTGTAGCATGGATGAAAGAGTAAGGCTGTTACATTACAAAAACACTCCTTTATGGACTGTTTGTGGTCTAAATGCGACATTGTGTTTAATGTATGCCAGTATCCTAGAATGAAATTCAATGAATAAAATAAAGAGCTTCATGTCAGAATCTACAGGCCTCAGCTAGTACGTTAGATCTTAAAGTTCATAACAATACAACTGGAACAAGTCTGAATATGTATGGCTTGTTTGGAAGGGTTTCCAATAAAAGCCTTGTCTCTCTTAAAAGAGCATGCCATAAAGCTTGGGTTTGCGAGGTTGCATCTTAACAAATCAAAAGATGTCCTTCAGAAAGATGAGACCATAGTGGAAATGTTTTGCCATAATACGCAGCACCAAGCTTGACGAAAACATACAGCACAAAGCACTCTGGTGGAGGGATGACAATTTGAATCTTGAATCTTTGCAGCCATGGGACCTAGTCACCTTGGAGTCATTCAGTTAACCATGAGCCATGTATACCAAAGTGTTCAGGAGGCAAATGTCAGGCAATCTCTCTAGCAACTAAAGCTTGGCTGAACTTGGATCATACAAGAAGACAATGATCCCAAGCACACCAGCAAATCTACAACAGAATGGCTGCAAAAGCATCAAGGTGCAGCAATGGCCCTTTCAAAATCCAGACCTCAACTGGCCAAAAAGCCGGGGGGGGAACTGCAAAAAAAAAAGCCCAAAAAACCCAAAGAAACGAAACAAAAATTAAAAAAAAAAGGGGCCAAAATCCCTCCATAATGATGTTAAAGCATGTTAAAGTCATACTGAAATTTATTACTTCAAATTATTGCAGCTAAATGTAGTTTAGCTGCAATACAACCTACTGAATCATGGGGTATACCCAGGCTTTCAAAGGGCTGCACAGGGTCCTGTAAAAAGTCTTTTTCACATGACTGTATGTAACAGCACTTTATTACTTTACACCACGATGCATTTTAAGGTAATTTAACATCGTTTAAATGAAAATACAAGACAGCAGTTTTTAATATTGTGTCCTAGAGTACATGGTGATGTTTTAAAGTGAAGTGACCTCTAGCTGCTGTGTTAATCACTGCATAATATGCACCACGGGTGTCCCACCTGTACTCATGATGGAAAGTAGTACCTGAAAACAAACACTGAGCTTTGTGTGTTTAATTTAGTAAAAAGCTGTATTTTAACTCAAAACACGTTGTTGTCCCTAACAAGCAGTTATATGCCAAAATGTCACCTACCATAAATAAAAAATGAAAGTAAACAAGAAATTACAATAAAACTTTAAAGTGGCTTTGAGCAACAGTCACGTTCCAACATTCGAGGTAAAAGTTAGATGTGTTTTTGTCACCTTCCTGCTACCCTTCCTGCTGTCTAATGCAAACTTTTCCCCTTTTTTAAAAGTGCAAAAACCTGAATATCTGTCATGTCCCAGCAAATACTTAATCGATGAATTACCGCTGGCTGACAATCTTGTCTTGACATTTGGTATAGGAACAGTTCCAAAATGAACGTTATGCCAGAGAAATAATCGAACCGTTATACCTTCGAGCAGATTTGTGTAAAAAAAAAAGGGGGGGAAGTATATTACATTTCTTCAGACAACACAGACAGAGGTATTTTTAAATTCCTTCCAAACAAGCGCTGTTTTGTCAAATATTTTGTCCACGAGAAAACTGTCAGCAGCATGCCAACGCATCAAGTGGCAATATAACTGACTTCATAAAAGGAGATGAGGGCGCACACCTTTGACACTGTAAGGCAAGGTTTTATTTTTTCATCTCCACAGGAAAAGGCAAAAGCAGAGTTTCTATAATTCTTCAGCTTGGAGGAAGTCTTCCGAGCTGTTTGTTTGCTTGTTTGTGAAAGGACGATTTGATCATTTAGATGAGGGACTTGATAAGGTCAAACGTTAACAAGGGTACCAAACAGGTTAAGGCGGGGTGTAAAACATTAGGCCTGCATGGCATGAAACATGTGCAAAGGGGAATTATTGATAATACTACTACTACTACTACTACTACTACTACTAATAATAATAATAATAATAATAATAGAAGAAGAATAGAAGTTTCTTGTCTGCCAACAGGGTTTATTTTTCATTTTGAGATTATAAAAATAATAATGAGTAAACAAATGCATAACTTGAAATTTTAAATCGGATTTAAAGTTGATTGATTGATCAAGTCCAGTTTCCTGCACCACAACGTCACGTTCTGCTTTACAGTGCATCACCACCATACTGGAAGTGCCAAGTGAGTTGAAGTCTGTCACAGATGATGGCAAAGTGAGGCAGAGGGGAGGAGGACTGATGACACGGAGCTGGCACAGCGAGCGAGTCGTACATTGTACTTTGTGGTGAAGGAAGGGAAGCGTGCGTCTCCTCTCCATCACATTTCACTTTTTCAAACAGTGACGGGGAATCAAAGAAGGCAGGATGTAGAATCCGTCAGACACAGACCGTTTCTTCAGAGTCTTGCGGTTAATTCTGCTGCTTTCAGTTTTTTCGCTCTGCTCGGTGCGGGAGTCTGCCGATCGACCGAGGTGAAGAAGAGAGGTGTTGCTCGCTGCCTCAGCTCGCTGGATGGATCCGAGCTCATCCTTTCTCACTTACAACTGAGGACTCGGTTTGGAAGAGTTGGGATTTTGTTCCCTCCTCCACTCCATCTCCTTTTCTGTGAGTATTCCTGTTTTCGCCGACCCTTTTATTCAGTTCTTATCTTTGGAAGGGCTGATATAAATTTAGAAATTTGCATTTATCAGGTGAATAAATGCGTTTGTTGGGGAAGTTGTGCGATTCGTGCGCTGGAGGCGAAAAGCGGCGTTTCTAAGGCGTGAACGTTTCAGAATCACTTTTTGTCACGTTTTGAGTATAACGTGCACGGACACAAGATGTTTGCTTATACTCGACCAGGTAATACAAGTCAGTAAAGAAACGTCATCAGGTCATTGTGTAATTTATGTACTTTAAAATTCTAACAGGGAAAACCGCGTAACGTTATCAGCGCATGGAGAACTCTGAAGTAGATTTCCTCCTTATTTAGATTCAACAGGTTTGGCTGTCACTGTTTTTCACCGTAGGATAGTTAATGAAGCTGCTCAGAACAGAAGCCTCATAGTTGTTTCTTAATGTCGCTGATGCTGGTTAAATTGTACATCTAATTGTTCCTTTTCGACATAGGCTTGGACACAAAAGGCGAGTCATTTGATTCACATGCATACCAATTAATTGTGGTCTAAGTCGAACTCGTGCACATTTTATTTTTTTCATAGAAATCAGATTTTACATTTCACACAAACTTTTACATCCACCTTTAGCTGTTCTTTCCATTTTTAGCAGCTCAGGTGGCATTTTGTATAGATGACATTTTCAGATATTTAAACAAGAGACTGCTGAAAGTGAAAGGAGATTTAACAGAGAGGAAAAATGTTTTGAAACTCATAGTAGAATAGGCATGATGGTACACAGCACCTTGATGGTCAGCACTGGTCATTTGGTTGAAGACTGAATGTGTTGCTGTTAATTATCCACATTCCCTTTTTTGTGTTTTCTTCTTCAGATGCCAGATCATTTTCAGGGCAGTTAAGTCTGAAGGTGTGGAAGACTTTGCTTCACAATGGCAACAGGAGTAGCAGCGTGGCTCCCCTTTGCCAGGGCTGCAGCAATTGGCTGGATGCCTGTGGCCAACTGCCCCATGCCTATCGCGCCAAGAGACAACAGCAAGAAACAAGATGAACTTATCATCCTCAATGTCAGCGGCCGTCGTTTTCAGACCTGGAGAACAACATTGGACCGCTACCCAGACACCCTACTGGGCAGTTCTGAGAAAGATTTCTTTTACAACGAGGAAACCAAGGAGTACTTTTTCGACCGGGACCCTGACGCCTTCAGAAGCATTCTCAACTTTTACCGAACGGGAAAGCTCCATTATCCTCGTCACGAGTGCATCTCGGCCTATGATGAGGAGCTGACTTTCTTTGGCATCATACCTGAGATCATCGGTGACTGCTGCTATGAAGAATACAAGGACAGAAAGAGGGAGAACTTAGAGCGGCTGCAGGATGATCAGGAAGAGAATATGGACCTGAAGATGCCCAACATGAACTTCAGAGAGACCATGTGGCGCGCCTTTGAAAACCCCCACACCTCCACCATGGCCCTGGTCTTTTACTATGTCACTGGGTTCTTCATTGCTGTCTCGGTCATTACGAATGTGGTGGAGACCGTGCCCTGTGGTGCTACTGCCAATCAGAAAGACATGCCATGTGGCGAACGCTACACTGTTGCGTTCTTCTGCATGGACACCGCCTGTGTTATGATTTTCACCGTGGAGTATTTGTTGCGCTTGTTTGCCGCACCTAGTCGTTACCGCTTCATGCGCTCTGTGATGAGCATCATCGACGTGGTGGCTATCTTGCCATATTATATTGGTCTAGTGATGACCAACAACGAGGATGTCAGCGGCGCCTTCGTGACACTGCGTGTGTTTCGAGTGTTTCGTATCTTCAAGTTCTCCCGCCACTCGCAAGGCCTGCGGATCCTGGGTTATACACTCAAGAGCTGCGCTTCGGAGCTGGGCTTCCTCCTCTTCTCACTCACCATGGCCATCATCATCTTTGCCACGGTCATGTTTTATGCAGAGAAGGGCTCCAGCTCCAGCAAGTTCACCAGCATCCCAGCTTCATTCTGGTACACTATTGTCACCATGACGACGCTGGGGTGAGTAATAGACATATGCAACCCCCACACACGCACACTGACACAGGTAAATGCATTCACACACAGTTACACGTTGTGGTATATGTGTATTTTTGTTTGTGGAATTATAACAGAGTTGCTTATGATTTTAATAAACTGAATAATTTATGAAAACCACTTTGAATTTCAAATGAGCATTAAGACAGCCTTCCCCCATACTTCAGTACGCTACAGCTTATTTGAAACTGCCAGTGTGATTAATGGTGGGGAGTGTAGCATTTATCTATCAGCACAAACATTCATGGCGTTTTGTTTGCCTTAGTTAGAGCTCTCCAAATAAGAAGACACTGTTTGAACACATGCAATACACAAGTAGATGCTCAGATAATAGATTTGTATTTGTGCAAGGGATGTACAGCTCATGCAGAGCCACATCTTGTAGTTTCTTTTTTGATCAGTGTAAATTCATGGGAAAAAAACGTTTCCACATGTCATTAGGTTGCCACAACCAAAACATTTGAACATTTTTACTAATATTGAAACAAACAGTTCTATTCATAACCCTCCAATTAACTAACAACTCTTTTCCACCTCCACACTCTTATGGCATGACTTCTAATCATCTTTGAATAAATAGTAAGTTTGATTGTTTTCAGAGGACAAACAATAGCTTTTCTACAGTTTTTTCAACAAATTTTCCTTTTGCTAATTGGGGCTAAACCAGGAGCTCCGTATGCACAGCTAAAGCTTCAGTTAAAAAATGCTTTGCAAGCGTGAAATAATTTAACTGCATTATAAAGTGAGATTTTCTTCTGTACGCCTGGAGGCAAAGCGTCCCATGAGGCATCCTCTGTCACCTTTATTATGATTCCACTCTGCTCTTAATCTTTCCTTCGAGCTCGCTGAGATTCTGTGCCATGAATGGCAAGGTGAACTTAAAAGTGTTCCCGAAGTTTGGTCGAGTGTACTACTCTATTAAAGAAGCAGAATTGAAGAATAATTACGAATTCCTAAAAATGCATTCTTCCCTCAGGCTCTCTTTGTAGATAATGCTATGTATGTAAATGGAAAATGTGCTTTTGGAAAGAAATGACATGACACAAAATAATTTTAATGGTTTTTGTGACTCACATGGGTAATGTAAATGTATTTTTGAATAGAAATCGCTTTAAACTGAGCAGGAAACGCGTTAAAGGAAATGCCTATCGTTTTAAGTCTGTCTAAAAGGAATACCTACATTTTATATGTATTGAAAACATTTTTGGCCTCTGTCATTTTTCATTCTCTCCACAGCAACTGTGAAAAGATTCCCACCTCATGTGATTTCAGTGAAAGCAATGCAGGACTCCAAACTTCAGGATAAAAAGACAAAGTTTATATGAGTCTTCAAGAATTTAATAAATTGTGAAAAATGGACTTAAGATAATAATATTCACAATAACTGGTGGTAACCAGTTATTATGAATATTTTTGAAACTTCTATGAGTTGGATTTTTTTAGAGAAACATTGAAAGATGCTATTACTATACTAGAACTGATGGGTTGGATTTTACATTGTTTGATTTATGTGACCGCAAAGATATGTATTTTCTAATTATCAACAAGTGAGAATCGAGAACTTTTTGAACGTTTATTCAAAATACATATGTACTCTACATTTCATTAATTATTTCAGCTCTTTTACAATATTTGATCAACTTAAAAAATAAGGAAAAACTCTAAAAAAAATGCCTTACTCACTGAAATTTTACCAATTCTTTAACCAATTATTACAATAATGTCTGTAAATGTAGTGAATTTATAATTTTATATAATGACCACAAGGATAGACATTTTTCTTTCATCATTTGATAAATATAGTTATGTTGTACAGCCCCGATTGCTGGGGGGTAGCCTACTAGCCTTAATAAATTTTTATTTATACATATTTATAAACCTAATAAATAGACATTAAGAATTGTATTTACAACATTAAATTACTTTAACCTACACTGATCTTTATTCCTATCAAGGAATAAAGCTAATAGGTGCTATGAACTACGAATTCCCCTTTTAATTTTTCTGTATTGATTAAGAACAGGAGACCTCACATGTGAGAGTGACACTGTCACAAGGTGACACTGGTTGTGTCTGCTGTAATGATCTGATTCGATTAGACAAGAAATTATGAAATCTGACAATTGTGATATTCTTATTCTCTAAAACAAGCGTTAAGCAGAAAAGTTTGTGTAACATCCTATTGCAGACCAGTCAGCTTACCATTTGTTATTGAGTTGGCCATCCTCATAGAGAAATGCCGCCTTGCTGAGATCTTCTTTGAAATGAAGTCTACATTTCCATAACATTTCTTTTTAAACTGACCAGATGTTCTATGCTGTTCATGTGTCTGACTTGCTGCCCAGCTCATCAGCTCTGTGCAGGTTGCTGTTGCTTCCATCAGTGTACTTTTAGCAGAGCTACTTGTGGGGAGCTTCTGAAATGCAAAGTGGCATATTTGGAGGAATCACAAGCATTAGCTTGACCGACCATGACCTGTTCCTACATCCCAGCGAGATGAAGGCACAAGGTTAGATGAGTTCAAGACGAAAGACACTGTAGTGAAATCATCATTAGAGATGATGCAATCATCATTAGAGATGATTTCACTACAGGAAATCATCTCTAATTCAAAGCAAAGTAACTAACTTTGCACTTTAACCATTTGTTTTATTTATCTATTTGACTACAAAAGCCATATAGCTTTAGTTAGGACTTTGAATTGTACCGTTTGCTGAAAGTGATATTGTTTGTGCAGATATTAGTGCTGCTGGATGAACCAAAGAATGGCTTTAATTTATATGTGGAAGTTTTGTTTTACACATAGAGTTTAAAACCTTATAGAAAAATGGCTTTTTACCGTCTATCAGGATTTATATTGTCTAGAAACTACAAATATTTATGTTTAGTGACATAATAATTTTTATTTTCAAAAATAATTATGCTGTTTATCATTGAGTCATTGAGAAAACCATAAATACTGGATTGGACAGCATGTGTGGGAGCTGTCATGCTGCACCAGATTACTACAGATAACTACACTGCAAATGTCACGAGCTTCTGCCTTTTTCCTAAACTAAAATGAAATTAAATAAAATATGGTTAGATTCCTGGTCAGGAGTCAAATGACATGTTTTGCTAGTCGACCTAAAACTTCCTGAACTAGACATTTCCCAGCTTGACTTGTGGAAAACAGCCTTTTTTCTGTTTTGTTGTATATACAGTATTGTGCGAAAGACAAGCATGGACCATAATAGTCCTGTTAGTCTCTGTGCTGTGTAAGGCCAGACAGGCTGCCTGACCTTACCTGTGCAATATTTGTGTGGTTTGCTGTGTGTGGTACAAGTGCTTTCTTTTGTATCACACATACTAAAGGATACAAATGCCAAGGTGAAAGCATTATGTAAATTGTAAACCTGAACAATGTGTTTTCACAAAGACCCATTATGTGTGATGCACAATAGGCAGTGACACTGAGAGTCTATCTACAGCTCTGACAAAGTGAGCCTCATCACTACCCAAGGACAGTTATTTGTAATTGGGAAAACTATCAATTGATGCGCGTTCAAAGCAAACACACGCATTTTGTAAGTGCTGAATTCAAGGGCTGAAATTCAATACCTATTACAAAAACTAACACTGGATACTGTTGGAAATAATTCTGCAGCAAATCGAATGTATGAAGTCAGGTAGGGCTGTGC
>NW_005187497.1:898045-899496 GCF_000239375.1 Pundamilia nyererei
CGAACTCATCAAGGACATTTTGGGCTTTTTAATTATTTCTTTGAAATGTGCTTTTTTTGAGGGTGGAATGATTGTACAGCATATATCTTTAATGACTTTAAACAACTAGAATTTGGCTTTATTTTGTATTTTCTGTAATCCACACATGGTCAACTATACGTATAGGCTCAAATATACACATACAATCATTTCAACTTTTAATAAGTGGAGCTGAATGTTCTAAAGTGTCTTTTAATTTGCCAAGGCCAAGGCCTGTTAGCTTCTCGTTAGTGGTCATGGTTGACTACAACTAGCAATTTCTCTTTGTCTGAATAAAAGCGATTTGTTTGACTGCACACACTAGACTGACCAATTTCAATTTCATTCAGTTTAGTTTTATATAGTGCCAGATCACAAGACATCAAGGCACTTAATATTTTAATGACCCAACAATATTATGAGTAACACTCAGAACAATGGGACATTCCATGGAATTCATTGAGGCTCTAAGAAGGAGAACTATATATCTACACAAGTTGGGAGAAGGTTGCTTGAAGCCATTTCTATCCAACTGCAGATTTGAGGATCATCTGTACAAACAGTTGCATGTAAGTATAGTTTATCGCCACCCAAATGGTCACCCTCACATGAGAGGAAATTGGTTAGGATGTTCAGGAACAACTCAGGATCTACCAAGCCTTCCATGAACTGCAAACTGCTTGAATACCAGCATTACTGTCCACAATGAAACAAGTTTTGAATTGCCGTGGACTGAGAGGGTCCCAACAAAGGAAGATTCTACTCCAAATTGACACCTTTAAGCTTGACTGAAATTTGCTGCCGCCCATATGGACAAGCCAATTGCCTTACAATAGGTATGTTTGGAAGTGTAAAGGTGAGGCTTTAAACCTAAGAACTCTGTACCAACTCTCAAGTATGGTGCGGTTAGGGCCATGCTCATGATAAAACAAGCTAAGGTTTTGGAATGGCTTTCCCAAAGCCCCAACCTCATTCTTTGCAACACACTATCAAACTTAAATAAACTTTACTGATTCATCAAGTCAAATATCCAGCCAGAATTATGCCCAAAGGCTTGCTGGCTACTAAAATCGTCTGATCTGACCTGCACCTTGCGAATGAACATTTAACCTTATATTACTGGGTGTATGTATATATCAGAAACTGTATGTATACTTGTGTGGATTACAGAAAATTCAAAATAAAGTCAAACTTGTGCATCCAATTATTATTTGTTAGAGTCATTGAAAATGTATGCTGTACAGCTAATCCACCCTGAAAAAAGAACAGTTTAAAGAAATTATAAAAAAGTGCCAAATAACCTTTACATTTAACCGTATATAAATAACCATACATATAAGGTCATGATGTAAACTTCTAACAAAAACTCTATATTTAAAAGGGGAACCAAAAAACAAGCAAAGACACAGTATAGTACACCCTTTGTTTTTACA
>NW_005187497.1:899516-907971 GCF_000239375.1 Pundamilia nyererei
AGGTCATGATGTAAACTTCTAACAAAAACTCTATATTTAAAAGGGGAACCAAAAAACAAGCAAAGACACAGTATAGTACACCCTTTGTTTTTACAGCTTACACCCACACCTATAAAATCAAAGCAAGTCAGGTGAAAGCAGTTCAAATGTTTCTGCCTGTACATCACCCACCCCCCACTCTCTAAAGCTTCTTATATTTCAATTAGTATGGGTAAATATGTACATATGAGTACAACTGCAACTGAACAAACTCACCAGCCTTTCATGAGGCGCAGTGTTCCCTCCTGCCTGTCGCCTGTCAGTCTGTTCACCTACTGAAGGAACATATGCTCAGGTGATGAGGTCACCAATATCCCATCTGTCAATGCATATAAAAAGCTCTGGAGAAGAAAATATTTTATCTAACACTGTTTTTTTATTCCCTTGAGTTCTGTTTGAACTGGTCTGTTTGATTTCTGAGAAAATCTATCTGCACTCGTTTATGTTTGCTTGTCTGTGTTTTATTATTTATATGTTATAAATGCTATAAAAACCATTTAAAGTGTTTGTTTTCAAATCAGTTTAAGTTTGTATTTCTATTTTTTATTTATCAAAAAAATCCTTTTAGCTGATATTGATATAAAAAAGTTTCTTGCTGTAAGTTTATTTTTATTTTTATCTTTAGGTAATGTAGGTAATGTTTTTTTTTGGGGGGGGGGTGTTGGATCATGTGTGGACATAAGGAAAATCAATTGCCCATTGGGCACAATAAAGTTACCATTGAACTTGCAAGCAAACACCCATCTACACTAGCTAACCACACACTTTATACCATATAAAAAACATTCAGTCTAAACCCTCTGATAGAATTTCAGCTTTAGCCTTCATACAACCTAAAGCTGCATATTTTCTCAAAGTTGTAAAAGAAACATTAACAAAGGTGGTCTGAATATTCTCCCTAGATTGAAACAGCTTCAAAACCACTGAAATTCTAAACTTGTCTTTTATTAGATCTATTCCGACATCTTTCAACAACCACATTGTCACGTTAGAAATACACAACTTTTTGAGTATCACAGCTCATGCCCAGCTTCAACACAGTGATTCTAATGATGAATACACTTATTCAGTGAAGTACCCTTATAGTTCAGCATAAGGTGAAATGGTTACTGCATTCAATTTGGTTAGCGATCATATTTCTGTGAGACTGCTACAAAGTCCAGAAACACAATATACAAAACAACAAGCACCTTTACAAAAAAATTGGATGTGGGCTATTATGTTATGGGTTGGAATTTTTAAAAAAGCCATTAAGATTTGCATAAAAAATACTCAGTTACCAGTTTCTTTTGCAACAACAACAAAAAAATCAAAGTCTTTGATGTTGATAGCCAATAATCGAGTCTGTCAATTATTTATCAGCCGCATTTAAATTATAACCCCAAAGAGCATATATGCACATTCCGATTTTGATTCATTTACACGCATAAGTAGTTATTGCCTTTGATCTTGTCGGGTTTATGACCTGCCTCCCTGCGCCCTCTCCACGTCTTCATGAGCCCAGACAGCACAGCACAGCAGTTTTGGGTAATGGGCTGGAGCTGAGGGAGATGAGGGGGGAAAGGGACTGACTGGCTGTATAATCAGCCACTTTCACTGTCCAGGAACAGGGGTGTTAAATCAACCTCAGGTGGCTGATAAAAGAATCTGGATTGAATCTCAGCAAGGTCTGCTGCCTGCGGCTGCCTGCCGACGCTGGCGCTGTCGGATACGCGGGCACCGGCATCAGTGGGACAGGATCCGAAAGATTGATGAGGAAGGAGAAATCCCTCTCTCCCGCTCTCTTTCTCCCTCCCACTGTCTTTTTCTCCCCCATCCTCCCCTCATCCCCCATGAGTCTCCCAAGGGAACAGCTATTTTGAGAGCACATGCACTGTGTGTGAAAGGGAGTTAGCAGTTTCAACTATAATCTGATACATGATCCAGACACAATGCATGAAAGCAGTCATTTTTACCTGCGTGACAGGTGCACTGAAAGCAAAGGTTCACTGGTGAGGTATCATCTCTCCCAAGTCTCCCACACCTCTAAAAACATTATTAACCCAATAATGAGAGAAATATTAATGAGGTGTGCATTGAAATCTGACTCTGGTGTTATAATTAGAGTGATTCTCCCAGTTGTAGAGTCCTGGTCCTGGACGGAGGCTTGTTCTGTAGCAGAAAGTGAGAGAAAATGTTGTTATGCATGTAGGTCATGTTCCCATCTCTGCCTTAATCAGTGGCTATATATAATCTGCTTCTTTCTTCAGAGAGACTTTAAGCTCGCTTCCCTCTGTGTTCTCTGCTCAACATCTCTATTAGATAAAGTAGACTGGGCCTAGGGGCCAAAGGCAGGACTAGAGAGGTCAGATGAGTTGTGCTTCCTGTTCAAAAGCGCTCTTTGTTCTAGTATTGGGAAAAATGAATAGGCTGAGAAAGACAAACAAAACTCGCCAAAGTCACTCCTGTCATAGACGTTGCTTCAGTTTTTTATTTTTAATACAGTGCTCAAATTCCTAAACCACACAACCATAAGCATGCAGACCTGAAGAGGAAACTAATCATTATTTTCATCATCGATCAAGATAGGGATTAATTTTTCAGTGTGTCCATTAGGCTCAAATTACACTGTAGAACCATGAAGGATTGCCTAATGTAAATTTATTTGCCCGTGAAGGTGGGAATTAATTTTTTTTCCACTGGTTACCTTCAGTCCAGCATCTGACGTTGGCTGATATATAAGTGAAGGTGCGTGTGAAACTTTTCAGGAAGGTTCTGCAAACACATTACTTAATTAAATTGGGTTATTTGAGTTCAAACCTCGATCAAACTGACTCAAGTGAAAGCAAATGAACAAATGTATGCCTATAAGGTCCAACCTGTAAGGTGTGGTGGGGTTGGTGAAAAATTTGCAATGGCAGGCACCAGAATAACTTTTTATCTCAGAAAGGAACCGGGTCTCCGTGGCACTGCATTGGCAAGTCACACTTGAACAGCAGAACACAAACAACATAACCAGTGTCAATTCAGTAAAAAAGCAAGAAGGTACCACCGTGTGGTTTTCATCCAACAGTAACAAAGTACCTCTTAAACTAGTGTGTCAGTTGGAAAGTGGGCAGTTTTGTGAAAGACAAATATTAATACAATAATAATATGCATAATGTGGCCTCAATCCAACTAGCACTTCCACTTAGCAAATGCCTTTAATTGTGTTTAAAGGCTAATTATTGATACTGAATTACATTTTCAAGGAGGGAGACCACTTAATCAGTAAAATTAAAACAGCAAAATTCAACCAAAAAACAAATAAACAGCAACAGACTTGATAACTGATATGTGTGTATCATATATTGCTCCAATGCTCCTCTCTGCAAATGTTTGCCTTGAGTGTAAAGTTCAGCATGTGTGTTTGCAATCCATGAAAACTGGGATTCGTTTTTTATGCAATAACAACACATGGCTCAGGTGACAAACCATGTTGCAATAATGACTTCTCAAGGTTCTGTCCCAAGATACAGAATCTCTGCACTGCTAGATTTCCTTTTCCAATAGTCAAGTCTGGTTTCTTTGACCTTCACCATGGGGTACCTATTCTAACCAGTCATCCTCATCCCCTAGTCATAATACCACGGTTTCCTGATCTCATACCAGCTGTTTTCTTACGTAAACCAAACAACAGCATAACTATGACAGGTTCACATCAATACACCTGCAGGTTGATATTTGCAAAATGTGCAAAATACATTCATTGATTTATTTAGTAGTCTTAGGAGGCACTGACAAAATTATTCACACGTCCCCAAAAAGAGCTCAGATCACACAGTGTTTGTCTTTTTGAATGTTATTATTAATAATATTTCAGCATAGGATCACATAAATATTTTTGTTGTTTTGAGCTTTTCCAAAACTCTTATTCTTTGTGCACCCTATGAATATTTCACAAAATCTAAATAGGTTTAATTGCTCAACTTCACCACCGATCCCAAGGGTAATGTTAAATTATAATGAGTAAGTCTGTAGCACTAAGTTTGGTGATGATAAAGAAAGCAATAAAGAAAGCAACAATCTTAGACCTGATTTTAACTCTTAAATCCTTTCTTAGTTCAACACTCAGTTATGTGTAAAGGGATTAATTAACACTGGGAAGAACAAAGCCTCTCATGTTGGGACTGAATTAACAGTCTGTAAAAGAAGCTGAGTATTATAGTTTTTTAAAGACTGCATGTACTATCTGAAGGATTCTTTGTTTTTCCATGGAAACGTGATTATGACTGTGCAAGAAAATGGGATGCGAATTTGATTTCTAGCCTCTGCTTGTTATGCTAATCTGTCTATTTCCCTAGTACTTGCAAATTGTGTTTGCAGTTAATTATGGATCATTGGTAACAAAAGTGGGGAGTTGGATTGCATTTTAGAAAGCAATAAATGTCAATTAATTGTGGGATGTCATACGTTTGTTAATAATGCAGGATCTCTGTGCCAAGCTGAAACAGAACTGGGAGGCAGCGCTTTCTAGTTTCTAAGTGCGATTATTCCTTCACACAAATCATCTGACGTTGTTACAGATTGTTGTAGTTTTCTATGGCAGTCTGCTTTCAGACAAAATTAATGGGCTATTTTGCTGCCTTGCAGAACCCCTGGGGTCAAAATGAGTGCAGCTAGTAGGAAATTAGAAGTATTCCTGCCTTTATCGGGCCAAGATGCTCTTGGAGCCAATTTCCCAACACAAGGCTCTTTAATAGAAACCTTTCTAATGATAGCTGTGGAATTTAATTTAGCTCCAGTACGGGTTCATTTAACACCTAAACTCATTTTAAAGGAATTAAACTTGCAAAGGATAGTGGTCTCTGGCAAGCTTAACAACCCCTACACTCTCCTGACATTTTTCTCTTTCTCTTACTGGGATTGTAAAATGGCCAAAGCTTCGTCCCATATGAAATTCAGATACTAGTTTGACAGCAGGGAACAAGAGAAACTGGCAGGTAACATTGCAAAGGATTTTTTTTTTCAAACTATGTTTAACCAGCAGTGTGCTTACATCATTTCTCTGGTGGAGCAGCAGCACAGCATAGTGTACAAAAAATTGCTCATCCAATTATCAAGTTGTGTTTTTTCTGCATGAATCATGAGGCAATATATGCAGAAGCAGGATTAATAGTCATACTAACAATCCTCATTATTATCTGTGTACAAAACTAGCCTCACTTTTAGGCTAATGCTTTTAAGAAAAATGTTTGCTTATCCTCCTAAGACCCGAAATCTCTTCCATGGCATACGTTTAAAAATAAGAGCCACATATGAGGATATTTGTTTAAAATTTTGATAGAACAGTGGCAGTATAATGTCCTCGTAAGTGGATATCAGGCCCTTGTAGAGCAAAATTCAGTATTTTGGTCTAAATAACCCAAAATGTGATGTCCACAGGTCCTAGGAGGTTAAATGCACCAGAAGAAGAGAAGGAGGGTATTCGCTTTTTTACTACGATAAAGCAATTATCCTTGGTTCGAAGATGTTACCTTACAATAACCTATTAAAATACCACCTTAAAGGTAAATCTAACATAAAGTAAGTTCTCACAAGAGCTTTTCTAAATACAAATGATATAAACAATGGTGTATGAAATGCCATAGCTAGAGGACATTATAGGAGTGAGAAGGCTAACGAGCTTGTCAGAGATATAATGTAATACTAAACCCATTAAATTTCTTTTTAATATTGTCAAAGAATTCCACCTACTTCTGCATAACCCAGGTATAAACATCCAGTGACAGGAACACTGGCAGGTAAAGTTATAACCTGGAAATGAAACAGTTGTGGAAAACTGGGAAGCTGTTGCTTACTTGCACATCTTGTAGATGCTGAGAAGCATAGTATACTCCCACTAAAAGGATGTTTTTGGCCTGGAACCCCTGAGATACATTCAGTTTTCTTTTTGTAAAAGGTAATAACTACTTCAGTTTGTTCAAAATGATATCTTTTGTGTTCAGTGCTGGCTAGAGTGTCTTAACAACTGCGGCATTTTATAAAATAAAAAAAAAGAATTAATACATTTATATTCACAGTTTTGCAACCTTAAACTGAGTTTTTTGTACCATTTCTCTCCCTCCTAGACATCTAATAGTTTTACACCATCAGTCCACGGGCTCTGTAAAAACTTCTCAGTTATTTTTATTTCAAAAGTCAGTTCTTTTATGACACCACTTGCCTAAAACAAGCAGTTGGGGCATTACTGAACAGTCCTTTATCTATCTTCATAGAAATCCAGCTTGAAAAGGCTGAACTATTCACTCTCGTTCTCTGCTGTCCCTGGACTCCAATTTTTTTTCTTTCATCTTCTTTTCTTTCATCTCTTTTTTCTTTCTGGCCCTGATTTTTTTGTGCTCTGTTGCCAGTAAGGCCTGATTGCTTTTAACAGTTGAGCTGCAGTAATAAACATACTGCAGTCCATTCACTATTAGTTTTTAAGCAGTGAGGGGAAAACGTTCTCTTCATATAGTCTGAATATAGCCATAAAAATGATTATTGATACAGCTGAAAACTTCTTTATACAAAAGCTTATTATAAAGTTCTTCCTTTTCTTTCTAGTCATTGCATTTTGAAAACACTACATTTTTAGGTTTCAAAATTGTTTCATGACAGATTACTTGTAAAAGTCTTTCTGCTGTAAACAAGAGCTGTCAGCGGGCCTCCTTTAACCATGACCTATAGTGCACGCTCTCTCTACCCACTTCCATTCAAGTTGCGTGTTTTGCGTGGAGGTGCCGTGACATTAAGTGTCATAAGTCATAAGTGGGAGTGTGTTACAAAACACTCCACAGAGAGTCTGCCACAGTGCTTCACTTACAGGCTACATATAAACATGTGCTGTTTGCCACGGAAGACGATCCATGCAAGTGTAAAGTGTATGTGACTACCGGTATGTTAACATTTTATAAACTAAAACTGTGATATAGACATAAAGACTATAAGCTGCTGTCTTCACCCAAATGTCCAAGACATGCAGTCACAGATGACCACAGTAAAAAAAGAAATTGATTATCAACCTTAAACCTACCGTGTCCTGGTGACAAGTGTATTTATGACTTCCATCATGGTCAAAATTTGTATTTGTTACAGACAAACAAACACCGAAGTTCAGTAACATACACCTCTCTGGTTCAGCCAGTGCAGGTCATTTCTCCCTCACACTACTCCAGGTTTCCCTCTCAATGACCACTTGAGAACTAAAGTCTCCCAGATGGAACACTTTCCAGTAACCTACCCTGAGACTCCAGTACTCCAGGTATTCTGAGCTGATGTTTGGCCTGTAAGCACACATGATGCTCAGAGTCCATTCCCTGACCTAAATGGACATGGAAGAAACGCTAACATACACGAACCAAAATGGTTGGACAGAAGTACACCCACCCCTCTTTAGCCACGCCTTGACGTAAACCCGACTGACTGTATCTCTCAACATTAGAAGCTTGGGCCTCCTCCACCAAAGAGATGAGATCCTACCGGTGGTGAGCCCAAAAGTGGGTGAAGCTATTTGGCTGGGGTTAGGCCCTGTTGGGTAACATTGCACCAGGCAACATAACACCTGGGATCACATCTTATACTATGATAAAACAGTAATTAAGAACACAGACAAACCAGGTGGATTATGTGCCAGTCATAGCAGAAATATGGAGGGATTGCTTTTTTAGCGAGCTGCAGGGACACTAGTGGTGTAACCCAAGGGAAAAAATTACAGCTGATCTGTCAGCTACAATTATGAGAAAGTTGGAACCAGCTGGATGAAAAATATTTTTCAGTAGAAAAGTTCATACCTCAGGCTGCACGACCTAAGAGGTGCAACAGCCTGAGGTACGGACCATGAGGTATGGCACCTCTAAGGCTTACAGCCTGAGGGCGAGCAATAAAGTATTAATTGTGATGGATTTTTTGATGATTTCATACTTTTTCTCTGAATAATCTGGGAAAAACATAAATTAAATATAGTTTTTAAATTTGTTTTAGGTGTGTTTCACAAAGTCAGAATTTCCGTTTAAACAAAAATGGGTTGTCTCATATGTGTGGTTTGTTTACAAAGTAAAGTTGCTACAAAGTAAAAGAGTTGAAGATCACAATTTTTACTTGGAGCTGTAAACATTTTATGCCAGTGTGAATCTAAATTAAATAAATAATAATTATATTAATATAAATATAAGCTCTAACTCATATGGATTGGAATGAATATATTTTTTAAATGTTAGTTTAACACAGAGCTTCCCAAAGTGTGGGGCCCGCCCCCTAGGAGGTGCCACAGAGCCATTGCAGGGGGGAGTGCAGTATGAAAAGGGGGAGAAAAAAACAGCTTGGACACTGCTAGCATGGGGCGCCCACACAAACGCAAAGCAGGAAGTGAAGCATCGCTGAATATGTTTCCAAACCAACTTCATTCTAAGCCAAAGAC
>NW_005187497.1:910140-921495 GCF_000239375.1 Pundamilia nyererei
CATTATAAGTGAATGACAATGTTACTTATTCTGTTACTTTTCTGGCTAATTTAAGCACCAGTTTGAAAAAGCAAAGTGGTGATTACCATAATTATACCTTAATCTGGCCTCATTAGCAAACCAATGTCTGATGTTAACATGTAATAAGAGAGTTTTCTGATAATTTCTACCTGTACCTGTTTTTTATTCAGTCTATGCTTTCATAAACTGGGGAAATGCTATCACATTTCCACTAGTGATTTCTGAAAGCATTCATTTGAACACAGATCAAAATAGTTAATCAAATACAAACACATAATTTAAGTAGTATTCCATGAATTTATTGGAGTGAGGAGCGTCACTGCGCTCTCGAGCTTATGAAGAGAAAAAGTAATAATTTCAGTCAAAAACCTTTTGAAAAATTTGTAAACTGACTCATTTTGTATTTGCATAGGAGTGATCCAGTTGAGGTCATAAGTGGTTGGAACTTCCACAGGAAAGCCAAAAAAAAGTGAGGAACATCCTGGGCAGGTTGCCAGTTTGTCATAAAGAAACAGACAACCGTTAAAACCTACAGCCGATTTGAAAGCACCAGGTAACCTAATCATGTCTTTGGACTGTAGGTAGAAGCCAGAGTATCCATAGACAACCCACACAGGCACAGGGAAAATGTAAACTCCACATGGAAAGGACACATACCTTCTTGCAAAAAGGCAACAGTGCTAACCATCATGTCACCCTGTAGGAAGTCATGATTTTTGTTTGTGCAGTTGTTGCAAAAGCTCCAGTAGTGAAGCTGTGACATGTTCGAGGTGTTTAATCTTTTATTTCCCCCACTCCTCCCCTCTGACATTTTCCATTCCCTACCCTGGAAATTTCCCTCCATCTGATATAAATGTTGGTAGTTTGTCATTAGTCAAAAGTACTGGGTTAAATTTCAGAAGTCATTTTTTAGTAATTATACACATGTTGACTCATTTTGTATTTTTGCATTAAACACTGGCCCTAATTACCAAGTAATAAATATTCCAAAACAAGTATTTAAAAAAAAAAAGAGGAATGAACCAGTTTTACCACACGATATGTAACAACAACAAAAAAGTTATGTAAGAGAAAGCTAATTGTTGAGACAGTGAACTACCACTTTTTTTCTTAGTGTAAACTTGCTCCCTTGAGATAGTTTAACAAACCAAAATGTACAGTAGTTGTATAATGATGCTAAAATGTGAAAGCTGTCACTCAGCTGGACATCGTAGCTACTAAGCCATCGCTTTGTCAAAGCCTTTAAACCCTTGAGAGCATAGAAGCTGGGTGGCCTAACTAACAGTTGCCATAAAAGGACTGTAAGGTGACAGTCTGACAGCTGGCCTGATTTTGCTTTTTAATGTCTCCAGCTGTGCTGTTTTTCTAAACTGCCTGTGAGCCACCAGTGAACAGTGACATTACTTTTAAATATGAAACAGCGGAAACATACTAAAGAATGAAACAGATGTGTCTCACAGATTACTGCCTTTACATGATGTTTGCAGATTGTCTGCGCTGGTTAGGTTAATACGCCACTGGGCTAGTAAACAATACAACCACAGCTTTTTTGATGAAATTCCAACAAGTCTTAATCTTGTGATAGTTTGCTTTAGGCTTTTTTTAAACTGTTTTCAAGTATTGCCTACTTTTCAAATCTTTTACAGCTATGATATCATTCAAAGTATAAGTAAACAGATAAACAGGAGCCTCGAGCTGTGCTTTGATTACCATTCTTACAGAGTCAGAGCTTCCATTTAGAATTGTTATCGTCTGTCAAACAGGGGCCCGGCTCTGTCTGTGGCCACTTCAACATGTCGCATCTCTCCAGCTGCTCTGGATGCCAATTATGTTGGCATCTACAGACCAAGCTGACTTCTATATGTCCTTTCACCACAAGAAGCCTCTTCAAAGTTTGTCAGACAAACATCATTACATATTCAAACTGCATTTACTGCAGTTACAAGGCATGTTCAGCCACTGAGGATCGTTTGGTAATCTTCTTGTTCTTTCATTTTTATTTATTTATTTTTTTAATCATCTGGCACTAAAACATCCTGTTCAGGCAATGTTATTTATGTTAATCGTCATTTTGTTGACTAATGATTATTGCATCACTGCATCGTTATGAGGCTGTAAATTATTTTGTCAGAGCTCACAAATACATTAATTCATGACATTTTCATTTTTCTTTATTTACTGTAAGTGTGTTGATTAGAACAGCCCTTAATCTCTTGTTTTGGTGATAATGACATTGATTATATTCAGCATAGACATAAAGATCATTATGAATACGGCTTGTTAAACAAAATTGTTTTGTGCAGCATGAATTGCTTCCCTCATAATTAACATGTTGATTTTTTGTCTGTTTCCAGTAACATGTCTTCATTTTTGATGCTTCTCTCATCTCTGAACTTTGATCTTTATACGGTGCCTTCATGTTATTGTCCTTTGTTGAACTGCTGGAGTCACTGCAGAGATCATTATGACCAGATGAGTAATTATTGGTGTGTTCTGCTTATCTACTGCTAATCTGTAATGACAGGAGTGGTAATGACCATGTGCTGAAATTTGTCTGACTGTTATATTTTTGACAAGTGTTGAATTGCATCTGTTGAATTCACCATGCAGCTGTGTTAAATCCTTTTAGATAGTTAAAAATGTCAAGCTGAAAAGCTTAAAAAGTAGACTGATAAATGTGAAATACACACAGGCATGGCCCACAGATGAGACCAAATGACATATCTTCATAGACGCACCAAGCAGTTTCAGCCATAAGCATCAGCAAGGCATTTATTTTTCCTCAAGCATACCTTTAATGTATACCTGTATTCCTTGTCTGTGCTGACTTCCCAGCCTGGGTGGAACTTGTTTATGAATTCCAAAATGTTCCAACAGAAAACGTTTCAGCTCAAAGAGGTGAAACTGAGCTGATAGTCTATTTAAGGCAAATTTTGTGTATTTGAACAAGCAAATGTTGTTAAACTTTTTAACTGTTGCAACTGTCAATAAAATGAATTCAGTGCATTTCTAAAAATACTATCTCATGATAGCTGTTCACTTACACAAGCACATGCATTTTAGCTTTTTTGGCTGCCCCACCAACACTCAGCCTTTCAGTCTTTTGCAGTTTGACTATTCAATTAACCATTTTTCCCCTTTTTGATACATTTGGCCTTGTACTTTCACCTTTTTCTTAGAACAGGAAAATACATTTTCCTTTTTGAAAAAGCAATAGGAAACATGTAGAAACTAAAACACCAATTTTAAAGCCATTGAAATGTTATTGAGTGATCAACAGGACATAGCAACAAGCTGGAACCAACTGGAGAACTAAATTGATCAAGTAAATTGCATATCAAATTTGAATTTCAAAGCCCTGCACCCATTTCGAAGTGCTCCATAATAAATTGCAGTTTTGAGTTGGAAGATTGATATTCCTTTTTCATGTGAGCAACAGAGTAATCATGAACCGTGACTCTGTCCAGTATCATCATTTGCATCATCTGTATCTCTCAGATAGATAGATAGATAGATAGATAGATAGATAGATAGATAGATAGATAGATAGATAGATAGATAGATAGATAGATAGATAGATAGATAGATAGATACCACCACCAGTTGTCTGCTGCTGCAACCAATCTGCTACATTGTGTTTTGCCTTCAGATATGCTCTTCTGCATACCTTGGTTATAATGAGTTCTAGTTACTGTTGCCTTCCTATCAGCCTGAAGCAGTCTGGCCATTCTTCTCTGACTTCTGACATCAACAATGCATTTTCACTCAGAGAACTGCGGCTCACCGAATAGTTTCTCTTTTCCTATCCACACTCTGTAAACTCTAGACATGTTTGTGTGAAGAAATCCCAGTAGATCAGCAGTTTCTGCCACTAAGAAGCATGCTACATTCAAAGTAACTTAAATCAGCTTTCTTCCTTATTCTTATGCTCAGTTTGAACTCCAGCAGGCTGTCTTGACCATATCTACATCCCTAATGCACTGACAGTGAATGTTGCTGACATCTGATTGGCTTTGCGTTAATGAGCAGTTGAAGAATTTTACCTAAGAAAGTGGCCAATGAGTGCGTATCTGATTTAGACTTCTTTACATCAAAAAGCATTTACTCATATACTCCCTTTTGGGAGTGATTGTGTAGCATTTTTTAGCAGCATTATGCTACTGTACAGTGTGTTCTGCTGTTCCACTTCTGCCTGACTGAGCAGTTTACAATGCTGATGCCCGGTCAGCCGTTAATAGTCAGAGGTCAAAATTATAAAACAATGTCTTCACTTCTGTTACATCACTTAAACGTTGAATATACAGTACTGTGCAAAGGTTTTAGGGAGGTGAGGAAAAATGCAGTAAACAAAGAATGCTTTCAAAAATGTAACTTATTTTCATCAATCAACAAAATGCAGAGAATGAACAAAGGAGAACTCAAAATCAAATCAATATTTGGTGTGACCACGCTTTGCCTTCTTCTAGGTACACTTGCACACAGTATTTGAAGGATCTTGCCTGGTAGGTTGTTCCAAACATTTTGGAGAACTAACCACAGATCTTCTGTGGATGTAGGCTTCCTCACATCCTGCTGCCTCTATTTATGTAATCCCAGACATGCTCGGTGATGTTGAGATCAGGGCTCTGTGGAGCCCATAGCGTCACTTCCAGTACTTCTTGTTCTTCTTTACTCTGAAGATAGTTCTTAATGACTTTAGCTTTATGTTTGGGGTCGTCCTCCTGCTGCAGAATATATTTGGGGAAAATAAAAAATCATTTATATTTCTGAAAGCGTTCTTTGTTCACAGCATTTGTTTCACACCTGCCTAAAACTTTTGCACAGTACTGAATGTTTCTTTCCGCTTGATAAAGTCACATAACCCATCAACCACAGATTGATTATTTGCTACATGTGGCAACAAAAATGGCCTTGATTCTACTGTAATTATAAAAGATAGTGCAAAACAAAAAAAAGCTTCCCATTAATGTTCTGTCATTGTGTGCACATCTGTCTATGGAGTCCTCTGTGTTTTATGTAATCTAACTCTTCCACAGCTTCAGCTCATCTGAACCCAGAAGTTCAGCACTGAACTCAACGACAGTTCCAGGCCTTTACTTCCTGGGCTATTAAACTTATTATTGGTCTCATTATGCTATTGTGTATTCTTGATTTGCTTGTTTGGACACCGCTGTGGTTGTTGCATTTTTCTAAGTGGCCCATAATGAGGCACCAATGTCAGTTGCACTTTTGGTGTAATTTGATGGCTCTTCTTAGAGGCAAAGGGTCAAATATAAAGAGTGCACACACGCTCCCCGCTGCTGCTCATGGCTCTGTGTGTGCCAAACAAGACCATTTTGTTTCTATTTATTCTGCTGCTGTGAATTACCTTTTATCAATTCTTTATAAAACTCTTCAGGAGATTGCATAGATTTGTTTTCCACATAGCTGTCACCTCACATCTAACAGTGATTGCCACTATTGATTTTTCTTGTGTTTGCCGCCTCCAGAGAGCACATCTCTGCTTGTAGTATCTGAACATTTTTGTTTTAATAATTTAAGAAAGGATTGAGAAGATGGAACCCAGGCTTACTGAGAAGCAATAATCTTGGTCTTTGACAGATGCCACTCGAGCATAAGAGAGAATATCATGTGCTGAGCTCAAACTGTTTGTTTTTATTCTCTGAAGTTATAAAATGTTAGAATTTCTTGTACTTGAGTATATTTCAGTTTCACCTTCAAAATAAAATCCACCTTGTAATTATTGTGGTATCCTCTGTTAATCTGAAGCTTCCATTACCAGAATGTTTATACGGTGTATATTCTGGTAATTGAAGATAAATAAAGCTTTTTTAAATATATAATGTGTGCAACAACTTTAAATAACATTACAACTGTTTCTTTTTGAAACATTTATGCATGTGTAGTTATTCATATTTGATAAAAAAAATAAAAAAAACCCTTTTCTTAACACAAAGGCTATATTAAGAACCCAGACTCTTAGCACAAATAATCATTATAATTACAATATTTATTCAGGTATTCAGCTAGTGTCACTACTTTATGACAGAACTTTAAAATCTTTTATAACTTGCAGCAGATTTGAACTCTTATTTATGCAACAACTTAACCACTGACACGTATTGTGATTGAGTGTTTAAATAAATTATTTGGGATGATCAACTATATATATTTTTTGTGGCGTGCCCACCTTTGTCTACTCTCGCTCTTATCACCAGGTTTCCTTTAATATACCTGTAACTACTAGCAAAACTTACCCTGACTGATTCAAAGTGAAAGCATCATGATATTGATTGATATTCACTCCAATTATTTGTGCAAAGTTGGCTTAAATACATATGCAAAAAAGACTGTGCCATATATGTAATGCCAACTGTCCTCACAGGATGCTGTGTCTGTGTGATGAATCCCACAGAAGAAGCAGCATGCAAAGTTGTAGGTAGTCTGGCCCATAGTAGTATGCATAAAGTACATATGCATATAATACTATATGAGTAAAATGTGCTTTACCTGATTTTAGTTGTGATATTCTTAAGAATTTAAAATTGCAATGAGATGAACCACAAAACATTAAGTTGCTGAAAATATGAAATAAAACAAAAAAAGAAAAACTATGTTTTCACGGGACTAAATGCAATCGTGTGAAATATTTAATACAACCTTACTGCTGGGAATTAAAAAGGTCGCAGCCAGATAAAAGCAGATGTTCTGGCAGTGTGCTGGTCTGGAGCATTCAGGTGTGTGTTAACACAATGTCACATATTCCCAGGAGTTGACATATCAGCAAATTCACCCCAAGGTCAGGTTGTGCAATGCTCAGAGAAAGTGCAAAAACCCCAAAAGCTACGTCTTAGACTCTGCAGGCTTCAGTTAGCATGTTAAATGTTAGACTTTAATGTTAATTATTCAGTAAGATCAAAAAAGATTGAATAAGTATGGTTTGTGTTTAAGAGCTGCCAGGAGAAAATCTCTTCTCTATAAAGAAAATGGCATTTCCATTCAACATGTGCAACTTAATAGTGTCCATCCCACATGTTGCCCATCAACATGTGCTCAACAATATGCATCCTGGTGATCCATTCACATCTAAAAAGCAGAAAGCTGCCAATCATTCATAAGAACAGAAGATTCCTGCACGTTGACAGGAGCACTGTATTAGCACACGCAGTTAATATAGCAGCCATTCTCTTGCTTTGCACACCATCTCCAACTGTGTAGAAGTTTCTTTGAAGTCACTATGCAGAAAGGTTTCTGCAAGGGGTGGTTTTATCTGGGTGACCTGATCATAATGGCCTCCTTCCATTTATCAGAGTGCCACTTGTAGAACACTTGGTTTTGGCATAAACTGGTGGAAAAGATTTCAGTTTCCCACTTTTTACATCCATGTGTCGTCTGTATTAAATCAGCTATTTGTCATGACGATTAAACTGGAGAGATTATGTCTTGGGTACAAACAGTGCACTTTAAATAAAGCATTTCCTTAAAGGGTCCAAGGGATGGAGAGCTGCTGTAAGCATCTGTGTAATTTACCGACTGCAGTCCCTTTTTAATCCAGTAGCACAAAACTCTTAAAATACTCTCTTTTAATTTTAATCTCGACTTCAGTTAAGATAGTGGATGACATATGTGCTTGCCATCCTCCCTTAATATCATATGGATGGGAGCATTGCTACTTCACGTCCAAAACCATCTTTTTACTGTACATACTGTGCCTAACAGCATGAACAGCTCTTTTAGGGTGAGGGTTGTCTCTTTTCTCTCACCTTTAAAGAGTGACGCATAAGAGTCATCTCACCTGCTATGCTTGGTGCTTGGTGCACGCTCGTTATGTTTGGCATATAGCCACCATCAGACAGATGCAAGAACATTTCATCTGACACAAATAACTTTCTTTCAAAATAGTGTTTGTCTCATTGGCTATTAGACAACCACACAACACAACAGGATCAGAGGCTCTGCAGGACGCCTGTGTTCACTCTGCAAGAGCCTTAACTGTTGCAGACATATGCACAGTAGCATCTTTGCTCTCTCAGTGCCTCTTCATTGGTTTGTTTCTGTGCAGTGTATCTGAGTACTCCCTGGCTGACTCAGTTAGCCAGCATGCTGGGCAGTCATACTCTTACGTACGTGATACAGCATGTCTCTCTAATCCCATCATTGACGAGTAAGCGTGTGTGTAATGTCCTAGTCTCCTGCTGTGGAAAGCATGTTGAGATAAAGGAGTGTTCTTTTCACAAGATTTTTTTTCAGACAGATAAGCCCTAATTTGACACTTTTAATAAATTACAATAATAATACAATAATAGTACAATAATGCCACTTTTCACTACTTTATTGTGCTTTTTTCTTTGTATGGGTTGTTGTCCGGTATATGTCACCTACTTGTAGACCTTGTTATACCACAGTTATAGCATATTCAAAAACACATATACTCTACATGTACTAGAGTAGACCTCTATGCAGTGGACCACACTGGTTCCACATGTGTGATTTGAAAATGTCCATAAGGTTGGTAACATAACATTCTTATTCTTATTCTTATTTTTATATTTTTATGACAGTATGTTGCACTGAAGCACCGCAGCAATTTCCTAATGTTGTAAACCTGCTCAACATCTGGCAATAAACCCTTTCTGATCTGATCTGATCTAAATATTAATACTAAATTTGACTGGGCTAACAAAGCTAGCGGCTGGCACATTTTAATAAATAAATAATATAATAAATACATTTTAATAAAATAAAAGATATCACTTTAACTGTCTTTCTAAGAGCACTATAAACATAATATTTGCGAGTGTTTTCCTGACAGTATGACATTTTTAGCAAATTAACTCAAAAGGTTTTGTTGAACAATAAAAAATGTTTAACAAAAACAAAAAGCTTGTTACTGTCAAACACGTCTCTGAAAAATACTGAAAAAATACTTAACGTAACACTGAAAAGATTGTTAACGTTTGTTCCTGAAACAATGACAGGAAGATAGAAACTGTTTGCTCTTCTAGTGATATACCAGCATGCCCTGAGCATAGCATGAGGCAAAGTAGATGTTATTTCTGTATTGTGTGTTTAGCTTTAGTTGTTTCTGGTCCCTGTACAACCAAAGTGACAGCTTGGACCACACTGTCCACAAAAGTCTTATTCATTCCTGGTGGTTGTTGGTCTCTAGCAGAGCTGCCCTTTGTCCAAGATTCTCTTCATTACTTTTTGTAGACAGAGCAGTGTCCTGTTCATGTGTAGTGTGAGTGTGGAGCAGTGGTGTGGTGTCTGCAGTGACGAGGATGTTGTGCTGGCATGTTGAAAATGAAGCTGCTGAGTTACAGATCAATCTGCGTTTGAATCTTCATCTAACTATCTCACAAGCTTTGGGTAGTGACTGAAAGAATGAGACTGAATACAAGTGGCAGAAATGTATTCATTTGGGAGGGGTTCTGAATACTGTATACCCACTACTCCTCTTTACCAAAGGAGCCAGCTAAGGTGGGATGGGTGTCTGACAAGGATGCCTCCTGGACTCCTAGGTGAGATGTTTCAGCCATCAGCTGCTGGGAAGAGGCCCCGAGCAGATCCAGGACAGACTGGAGAGATTACATCTCTGGGCTAGCCGGTATTTATTATGTTAGTATGTTTATTTCAGTTATTTTATAGTGAAAATGACCCTGACTGGTTTCATCATGTAAATCCAGCACAAATAATTACTTGTTATTACTGAAAACTAAGGGATACCAGAGGCTAAAGAAAAAGCCTTTGTACTTTGAATAAAAGCTGCAGGTTGTATTGAAGAAAAAGCATAGCTTTCCATGTTAGAAAATATACAAATTAATGGTATCGACGTGTATTACACAACTAATATTGCTCTGAGAAGATAGTTTTGCTGTTATTATGATTTTGCTATTATGATTGTTTCTTACAGTAAATAATTCTAGGGGTCCCCAGGGACCTCAGTCTGCAGTCCATGTTTGTTACATGTTAGGTCGGTGGGATGAGAGTTAATGTGTGTGTTGAAAAAACATGTCCTGGTCAAAAATTACTCCAAGATTCCTCACAGTAGATTCGGAGGGGAAGGTAATGCCATCCATATTAAGTATCTGGTTAGATGCTGTGTTTCAGAATTTTTTCCAAGATTTATACTGGCAGAATCATTCTTGATGTATGCGAACGCTCTTCTCCCAGTGGTGTGACCCCTGCTCATCTTATCTGAAAAAGGGAAGCAAACTGCCTGATATTTAGCTCTCCTTGTTAGTATATCTGCACAGAAGTGACTGCACTTACACAATTCTACTGTTCTGTCTGTGCAAGAAAGCACGCATAAGAACTGGAAGATAGTTCTCAGTTAGGAGGAAACTCTCACAAGAAGAATAGAAGAACACGAATTGGACTACATAAATGGATGTCATTGGGTAGTTGCTCTTTTTCCACAATCAAGCTGAATCAGAAGACTGGTTCTGGTTGGGCTTCACAGTGTCACTGAACCATTTTTTGACTCTTCTAGGTTCATGATAACAAGGTAACCAAATGTTTCTTTTTCTCGTTTCATTCAAGGTGTTCAAAGATGTTTCTTCTTGAAAGAATTCACAGAGTTCACTGCACTTATACTACGTGGAATAATTCCACCTATTTCCACCCATTTATGCCCTCAAACCTCTCACAGTTCATAATGTTCTGATGTCAAATCATGAAATGAGAGTAAGTGAAGTGCAAAGATTTTAGCTTTTAAATAGCTTCAGTGGCTTTAACTATTTTTACAGCCGCAACCACAGAGCTTCAGAACTTCAAAGAAATGCAATAACAAAAACATATTACAGTTGGTGTATACAACATGTCTACAGCTAAGATTCTGAATCTAAACTTTACTGAACATCTGGTTTTCATCTGTTCATCTTACTGAAATATCAATTGTCTGACCAAAAAGAAAAGTTATGGAGGTTTATAAACACATTTCTCAACTTATTTTAAAGTTCCAATAACTCATGATGATTCCTGTAAGACCTCATCATTGTGAGGTGTTGTCTATGCTTAGACTTAAGCATAGACAACACCTCTTGTTAGCACCAAGTCAGACTGGAAGAACCAGGGCAGCTTTTCAAAGCAGGGAGTCACCATGGAGACGAACCGACTCAGTTTAAATTGTCTCCTGTGGCCTTTTCTCGTCTGTCATTGTCTCTTCAGACGAAGCAGCAGCACAATGCTTCATTCCCTTGAGCTGTCAGGAATGTGTTCCTCTACTGTCCTCAACACAATAGACAGGCTGCCTTGTTTGGTGCTTTTCCTGGAAAGCAATGTGACTGTGGGAGTTTGGGCTCCGAAACAGTATTGCTGCTGCCATAAGAAAAG
>NW_005187497.1:928807-930182 GCF_000239375.1 Pundamilia nyererei
AAGTGTACCTCTGGTGCAAATTACTGACCTCTGTCATCATTTTAGGTGGGGGAACTTGCACAATCGGTGGCTGACTAAATACTTTTTTGCCCCACTGTAACTCTGTGTGATGCACTGAACAGAAAATAATACCACTGACAAAAAGAGAACTGTATTTTATTTGCTGAAATATCTTTTTCGTTCTCTGTTTTGTTGTCTGGTATCTCACTATTTATCACTTTTCAAATGGGTTGTGTTAAATTTTAGATGCAGGCTCGTTGTCTGCAGTCATCAGCAGTGATAAATCAGATGGAGCAGCAATTACTCCATACCCTACACAGTCTTCTAAGGTTTACACCTCTTAACAGCAATATCTTTAAGTATGTACATGTTTTTTGCCTCATGTTCACTGTCAGCCTCTTCAGGATAAATTGCCCACTAAAGGTGAAAATGCCCCAAAAAGCATCTTATGAGCTACATTAACATTTTGTAGCATTTTAGCACAACAGATATTAACAATCAAAAGTGGAATATTGAGAGCCTGAAGGGATGCAAATTTTAGTAGATATCTTAAAAATGCTTTACTGCTTATTAACAGAAGGTTAATCTATAATAATCAATATGCAGTTGTGGAAGTGAACATAACGGTAATATGACATCAAATCTAGACGACCCATTAACTAAAAATGTTTCCCCTAGTTGAAATCTATTGAGTTATTCTTTCAGCTCTTCCCTTTAGGGGTGACCACAGCACATCATCTGCCTCCCTAGCATTCTCCTCATTCACACCAGCTCTCTCAATAAAGTCATACTACTGTTCACTGATCATCTGTCCTTGACCTAGCTTTTCTCTTTTCCTATATTTTCATGCTATGGCTGTTCAGTTTTTTCCATCTGTGGTTACTAGCTAACTTTGCACATCACACTTTTTCTTGAAAATTGGTATCAGTCCCCTTCTTTTCCATTCCTCTGGCATTTTCTCACTTTCCACAATTGTATTAAACAGTCTCATTAAAAAAGTCTGCTGCCCTCTCTCGTAGACATTTCCATATCTTCACAGGTTTGCCATCTGAGCTAACTCCATTTTCACTCCTTATCATAGCTGCCCTCACTTGCTCCTTAGAAATCCTCTGCGCCTCCATCCATCCTCCTCTCTCTCTTAGTTTCTTCATTCACCAGTTTCTCAAAATACTTCATCCACCTTCTCAACACACTGTTTTCACTTGCTACTACGTTTCCATTTCTATCCTTAATCAGCCTAACCTGCTGCATATCCTTTTCAGCTCAGTCTCTCTGCCTAGCCAACTGATATGAGTCCTTACAGGGAGTGCAGAATTATTAGGCAAGTTGTATTTTTGAGGAATAATTTTATTATTGAACAACAACCATGTTCTCA
>NW_005187497.1:931507-942198 GCF_000239375.1 Pundamilia nyererei
TTTCGAGCCTATACAGCTTGGAGTAAGACAACATGCATGAAGAGGATGATGTGGACAAAATACTCATTTGCCTAATAATTCTGCACTCCCTGTATCTCCTTCTTTAGTCTGCAGCATCAGATACAAATAACTGTAAATCTTTGCCTTTGCCATGGTATTTATTTTGTTAATTATATTTTGTGCACATTACAGGTTCTGTGATGCTTTGACTGAAATTTGTGTAATGAAGAGGAAATATTCAAGTAAAATATAAGTAATTTAATTCAATTCAATTCAATTTTATTTATATAGCGCCAAATCACAACAAAAGTCGCCTCAAGGCGCTTCATAGATACAGAGAAAAACCCAACAATCATATGACCCCCTATGAGCAAGCACTTTAGTGACAGTGGGAAGGAAAAACTCCCTTTTAACAGGAAGAAACCTCCGGCAGAACCAGGCCGTAATGCACAATTGTACTTCAGTACTTTACTAGATTTCCACTGATGAATTTGGAGCACCTTGTTGTTTGAGTTTAAAGCAGCCCGACTGCTTATTAACACAGCAACACTTTAAACCTATACGTGTTTTATGTCATTCATTGTACTACTATTGTTTGAGTGGTCAAAACAGAACTTCTAGTGTTGTTGATCCGGCCAGCTTTTCTCTGTGTTTTTTTAAACATCTCTGATTCACACACAGCCAAGTATCAGCAAGCAGAGATGAGAAACAGAGGGACTGCATTGTGTTAATGGTTGAGTGGTTGATGATGATGGCTCAGCCCTCTTACAAATGAGCCACAAGATGACCACTTGAGCACAATGAATGTTCCAGGCTTTCAAATGAACTTATCGAGCCCACCAATCAAAACTCTCATATCTTGCGTCTGTCTTTTTGTCTGTTTTTCTCCGTCCCACTCCTTCTGCTCCAAATTCTGCATTCAGAGCCCATTAGACCCTATTTTCTCAATCTAATATTTATTAGCTTCGGAAATATGCGTAACATAATTACTCAGTGTTGCAACAAATCCTTGTAGCAAACAGGTAAAGTCATAAAGCAGCTGGTGTTCAGAAACACATTAAGATTGATATGTACCCTTTCCTAAAGAGCCACTACAAAAAATATTGATGCTAATTAACTCCAAAAACTTCTATAGATGCAGAGCTCATACTAGATCATTTGCGGTGCTGAGATCAGGCAGAGAGCCAATGCTCTGATATGTATGCAGTGTCAGGAGGTACTTGATGTGGTTCTACTTAAGGAAAAGTTACACATGGCAATCCCTGATGTTGTTATTGCGTTTAAACAGAGAAGGGAGTGGAAGGCATTAATGGTAATGATTGTGTACGTCAGCATCACTGATAGATGTCCACCCACACCCAAACAGGTGGCATCCTGCAGGCAAAGCAATCACAACCTCATCAATAAGACGTTGGCCAACTAATATTCTGTTAACATTCAAGTCTGTTATTTGAAAAATGCAAAGATAGGTGCATGTGTGTGTCTAGCTGCGCATGTAGTATCATAAATGAACAGTACAACTTGTGAAGCAAGATGCTAAAACAACTTAACACAAGTCTAAATTGGCACAATAAGGCATTACCACTTTTAATATGCTCATGTCAGGAAGGCTGACACCCTAAAGAGCATCGTGTGTCATTAAGTCTAAGACTTGAAATTAATTCTGTGACCTTTAGGCACTTTTGTTGCATTGCATTTAGAGGTTGATGTATGCTTGCTGGTTAGAATAGAATAGAATAGAATAGAATAGAATAGAATAGAATAATCCTGTAATTGTCCCACAAGGGGAAATTTGGTTGTAACAGCAGCCAAAAAGACACATATACAAACAAACAGTACACAGGACACGGAACAGAAACATACACAATTTTTCTTACATATTTACATTAAGGACAATGGTTACTATATACAGAGAGTACTGTACAGTTATTAAATTAAATAAAAATAACTACAGATAAGAGGCAAAGCAGGTTGTAGTGCGAATCGGTTAATTAACTTATTGCAGTTACAGCGCAGATGTTTGATCTATGTTTGTTGGGAGGTTAATTTCATTTTTAAGTGAATATGATTGATTACTTTGGGACATTTGAAGCAGACCTGTATAAGAATGAGCGCCACATTTCCACAGTGCCAACAAAATCCACACACAGGCACATGTTAATTTTTTTTCTCAAAATCAAAGAAAAACAATAATTGGTGCAACCTTGATTTAAAGCCTAATGAATAATGACATAAATGCAATCAGGGTGTAAAACTAATGACAGGAAAAAGCACTGCAGTGGCAATTTTGAATTAATTCAGTCTCACTCAGACTTCCAAAATGCAATAACAACACAAATAAAATAGCGGTTTTGCTTAAAGGTAAAAACCAGGAAGAGTTGTTTGTTTTGCTTTGTCTCTTTCAGTGCAGGTAATTGAAAGCGTGTTTGATAATATCCTGCATATACTTGTGTTGTATTCTTGTGAAAGTAGCTAGCCTCTCTATCTCTGCTACCAGCTAACGTCACTTTCTCAGATTACAGCCAGACCCAGCATGAAGAGGTACCAATTTATTATGATCATCGCTCAGGGCACGGTTACTTTTGAAACGTCATGCACTTGTTAAACTTTTAATTACATTTTTATTGACATGGGCCTTTTTCCATCGTTTTCCATGCACCTGAGCTAAACCTGCTTCAGTATGGTGGGGAGTTAGTTTGAGCTTTTAGAGTGGGCAGAAAGAGGTGCTCTGCATTTATACCTCAACACAAAACAAGAGCACTATTACGAAAAGGAATAATAATTAGGATAATTGCTGTATGGGTTGTTGTTTTTTTTTTCAGAATTGGTGGAAGTCAAAATTGTAATTGAAAATAAACATTTGATTAATTGCACTGTCATGTAGAAGAGCAGGGTAAACAGCCTTCAGAATCAGTGCATCATTAATGAAACTTGGTCACTGTGTGTAGTTTGAGAGAATCTGCAGTGATGTTGAATTTACAATACTTGGAACAGAACATTAAAAATCAGAAAGCCAAATAAAGCTATTGTCACACATGAACTCAAGTCAGGACATGAACTCGAGTCTGATGTCTCCCCACTACTGAAAATTCTGGGTAGACTTTGCAGAACGGGAAACACGTGAATCCCAGTGGGATACTGTGAAATTAGCTGCTCTATTCTCACTAGATCACAATCAGAATGACCAATAAATGTCTGATCTGCTGAGTCAGACACTTGCGTTCTCACAGACAGCACTGCCGGGTAATGGTGAAATAAGTAGTGCTGTAATAGAGTGTGAAATGACAGAAGAAGAAAAAAACATACATTTAGAAAGTCTAGGTCATGGGTGATATTAGAAATGTTGTAAAAATACACCAACTACAGTGTAATGAGAATTTTGCAAGGATTTGTTAAAAATGTAGGCTGTGTGAACTGTTTTTTATGCCATTTTATGATTAATTGTGGAAAACTGTATACAATTACATGCTTTATAAACATCTAATCTTAAAATACGAATTTTTAAACTGTACTGTATGTTCAGATATTTGTTACTTTTGGCTTTATAATTGATTCTCTTCCTTAGTGAGAGAAAAACACAACACAAATGATGTGTGTTTGTTGTATGTCGCCTAAATTTCATTATGATTTTCCCGTGCAGTTATTGCCAAGTCAATCAAAACTCTTCTTGAACTCCTCTGGATGAAAGAGAGTGATAATCTCTGAGGCAATATTTCAAATTAGCCATAAGCAGCTGAAAAACAAAATACACAAAAGCACAGTTGACTGAGTGATGAACCCAAAACTCAAAGCTGAAAGCCTCGTTGGTATTAATTAAAGTGCTGTAGCCAAATAGGCCACCTGTTAAAGCGAGTTTAATTCTGTGGTAGTACAGTGTACATATACTGTCATGCCATTAATACAAGACTTGGGTCCCTTGGGCTGCAGGCAGAGGCTGAGCCAGATGAGTGCCTGATCACACCGCTCCGTGATCCTTCAGGGACTTCCACGAACACTGAGTTCAGTGTGGTCTTAGTTGGAATGTGCATTCATGTGGAGCTTATGAGTAGTGTTGTGACTACTCACAAGCTCCACATGATGCCATAGCTGTCACACCAGATGTGAAATTGGGTTTCTAATCATGTGTTCTTATGCTTTCTGCAAAATCGCACAGCTGCAAATCTCTAAAATGAAGGGCAAAACATGTGCACCCACTTAACCTAATACATAAGATTAAAAATTAGAGTTAAACTATGAATAGTCTTTAAAATGCTTTGTATTCTGATACAGAAAATACTGTGTGCTGCTAGTCTGTGGAAATTATGCCCAGCTTCTGAATAATAAATATCCCAGGCTCCAGCTCCAAAATTTTAAAATCAGTCTTGTTGCTCCATTTCTGAGCAGCTGGCAGGCTGAATTGTAAATTGCCCAGACGCTTAAATCAGTGAAAAGTTTTAAGTGAAAACTGGGCAATAGCAGTTCAAAGACAATATTCAGTTCAGGCGACTGGATTATGACTGTATTTCACTATTTTGTGTATGACAGAATGACACATGCCAGGATAGGAATCTGTAGACCTGCAGAAATATCAAATATTGGATGTTACATTTTTTTAACGGTTGGGCCAAGGACTTCATGATAGTTCTGTTAGCTCTTAGAGAAAAAACATAGCATCTTACGACTTGTTTTTAACATTGTTTCCCTTTTTCTTGACTGCTTCGCTCTGCTCTGCGTGTAGAACATGAGGCATACACATACAGAGTGAAAAACAGGGCTTTGAAAAATTACTTCATACTATTTGGATGAGTTTTAAAGAAGCTGCACACTACAGTCTGCCTCAGTTAGTATTCACTCAGCTCCTCACAGTCACCATTTTCAAATCAAGATTTTTAATTTATTGTCATGTAAAAACAACTGAATTACAGTTATGCTAACCTCACATAGTGTATAGAATTAAATAAGAAACGAATAGACTAACAAATATAGACTAATATCAAAGTGTGATTGAAACATTCTGAGAAAATGACCCTAAAAAATGTATAATTGGATGATCTCCCAATGAAGGTCATCCTCTCTGGCATATCCAGACAGCTTCCAGTGTGGCTATTATTTTTAGATCAGTCTGTAATCTCACCAGGGACTTCAAACGTGTGCTGAGAGTAAACAATCAGTTTGGTTTCAAACTATGATTACCTGCTTGAAGGCTCATTAAACTGGCGATCTGGCTAAAACTGAACAGTTTTTTGTTTGTTTCTTTCCACAATCTCAAACACAAAGGAAGCAAATCAGGTGAGAAATGAGAGTGAAAGAAAGCGCATCGTTTTCTCCGACATTCATCATGTTGCACACTGTGATTTATTGCCACAGTATCACACTATAAGTGTAGAATTCCACTAAATTCAAAAGACTGCTTTTTTGAAAGAAAGGAGATCCTGCATGCAACACAAGGGTACAAGGAAACATAACAGGACTGAAAATTCAAACATAGCAGCTGTTGCAAATGGTCCTGAGGTGCACAAGAAGATGGCTTTGAATGTGAGCTGACTTTCTGTCCATCTCTCCCCCAATTCTTCCTACACAATCAGGATTTGAGCAACCAAACTTGGAAAACAGGTATATCTTAGACCACTATGGTTCTTATCTATAAGACATACTGCCACATTAGCATCACCTAGCAACCACCTGCCAACAGGGCAAAATTAGCCATTTGTAGCAGTTCTGCATCAACAGTATAGTACCTTGTGAAAGCGTTGTATCATTTTAATTTGGCTACAGTAATTTATATCTGCAAAGGTAAATATATATATCAGTTAATACCATGTTACCTAGCAACAACCTAACAACAGATTGTATTTATATAGAAGACCATTGCCTTTCTAGACTGAAAAACAAGGTCTATCACCCCTTTTTCTTTTTACCTTTCATTCTGATTAAGTATATCAGATTTGGCTGGTAAATATATGTAAGCATTCATTCACACAGGATTTAATATATTCTTACAATACGTCAATGCTGCAATATGTTTATTTAATTCAGGATTAATTGTGTGGCTGCTTTTTGAAAATGAGAAAAAAAGCTTTTGTTTTTCATGGCTGCAGTTTTCAGAGCTCCATAGTAAAAGTGTCTGTATTTGTATGTGTAGAATAGGGAAGCGTGAACCTTTTGCTCTCACACATATACACAGTTTAAACACTAAAAGCTAGAGATACTGGAGAGAGCAATTTCTTTAAAAAAGTTAATAATTTTGACCTCTCAAGTCCTCTCGGGCATGTCTTGTATTAAGAGTTAGAATAAATTGAATTCTGAAAAGAGACAGGCGAGGGAGGAAATGAAATGATTATTTCCTGTATGAGTTTTTCTTTACAGTGTGTCCTGGGATTAATTTCTGTTTTCCTGTGTATACAACAGAAAACAGGTTCATCTCTCATTCTCTGAATTTACTAGTGTCTCGATCTCAGTGCACTGTTGCAGTTTTTTTTCCTTCCCAAGTAGGATAGGTGCACCTAAGTGGCTGGATGTAATTTGTGAAATCTTTTGCTTTTGCCTGCTTTGTTTGATTGCGATAAACAAACATCTCGTTCTCCCAGTGACAGCTGGACACCGTAGATGCCCCAGACAGCAAAACAAGGTGATTTGTAAATTACAGGGCCTTGTTCTAATTGCACTCAGTACCAGTGAGTGCTGGCAAAGGTTGACTAAGTTATTTGATTTCAGTTGTAGCTGCTCACCTGTCAACAGAGCACCAGTGAACAAACTTAAAGTTCAAATGCTTTTATTGGATGTTCATGCCTGCGTTGCCCTTTGTATTGTGTCACTAGCACTGGAGAAATGGTCGATCTGTTTTTGTGTATTTTCAGAGAATTTTTTTTTACATATTTTGGCATTTACCTAACAGATAATTAATTTTTTACTCTACATACTTTTTTTTTAACCAAGACTACTCTTCAATTTGACGTTTTTTAGCAACTACAGGAATTTTTTCACCTTTAGAAAGATGCCCTTTTGGATTCGCTTCACTTTTAAAGAGCTGGAAGCTCCTTGTTATGTTTTTTTTCTATACATGTAATATCTTGTGAAAATAGGGATACAGCTCTCTACAAGGGAGAACAACACTTTAATTGAAATTAAACCTATATAACACAGTTGGCTCGTTATTGCTAGATGTTAGAAATCATTTCAGCTAACTTACCTTTGAGGTCAGAATGCAAGATATTACCTTCCTCACCTCTGACAGTTTTCCCTGAATTCACCTAAAATTGTTTCGGTAATAGAGGCTTTGGTGCAATGCGATGGCATCCAGGGAGGTGGTCTCTTTATGGTTTTGTACTTGCTGTTAAAGGCTGAGGTCAGGCTGAAAGGGTACTACATGAAGCCTCAGAGCTTGAGTGGGATGGGGAGGGTACATTGGAGTTATAGACTCCCCCTGCTGTGGACCACGGTGGGTGGAGAGCTCTGAAAAGCACAAGCACGTTCTGTTCTCTCTCACCAACCCCAGCTTCTGCAAGATGAAAGCAGGGGGATGATGGTGGAGACGTGGCGTGAGGGGGAGTATGCAGCTTCAGAGGAATCGATAATAGTATATTTCTAACTGTTATGCTTTGTCTTTTGTTTTATTTTTGGCTGTCGGGAAGGGCCGTGTGTACATACATGGAAACGTGTTTCCCTTTTCCTGCTATACATTGAAATACGGAGATGTTCGCTTTATCTTTACGGTACTTTTGTGATATGGCTTTGCATTTCTTTCATCTTATATCCTCAAGCCTCCAGCTACAAAAGGGATTTGTTCAAAATGAGCCTCATACTTTTATTTCACCTCTGTGTCTTTATTAAGCGTACCCTGCATTGCTTTCCTCTTCCCACCTTGTCGGAGACTTGGAACTGATCTCAGGAGATTAAAATGGACATTTCGTCCCCTGGCACACTTCAAAATAGAAGCCTAGCAGTGAAAAAGGGGGAAAAAAAGCTTAGATTTATTTTCAAAAATGCCTTGCACTATAGATAGTATAAGAGGTTCAACATTAACATAGCTGCCATAGTCCTATTAATGAAATGGAGCAAAATGTGTAAGTTTTGTGTACTTGTTTTTGTTTATGTATGCATTTGCAAAATTTTTGCAAGCTAATAAAAAAAACAATATACTCTTTGTTACAAGATTATACACTACTCTGAATTAATAATCCATATAGCCACCATAATGTCATCCATTGGTTCATGTACTTACTTGTAAAGCTTTCGCTTGGGCTGGAGCACTGACCTCTAGGAGCACTGTGGAGCATGCTGAATTGAGAACTATATTTACAACACGTGCTTCATATGATGCAAAAATTGAGAAAAATTAAATGATAGTTAACACTCCACAATGTATTGTTTTTAAAAGGACAAGCATCATGAGTCACAATTTATAAAGCAGACAATTTGCAACATTTATAAACAGCATGCTGGATAATGCTAGCTAATTGGCCAGGTGGTGTGACAGTGTGCTACCAGCAGGTAGTGGCTCTGCCTCTGCATTCAAAAACAATGAAGACAGATGGAGGATGATGAAAAAATGAGCAAAGATGCTACAAAATGTGACCAAGAGGAGCTGTGTCAGCTGTTTTGGGGGGGGTTTCAGAAATGAAATATATTTTTCTGTTATTTCTGTCACATGGCTTCAAGTCTCAAGCAGCTCATCTGTACATAGCAACAGGGGACCAGGTCAAGGTAAGAGCATGTGTTACTCAAGATTAAAAGGCTGTTTTTTCTAATGACAGGTTAATTCGTTAAGTCAAAACTTTGGAGTTTGTTTTAAAGATACGCTTTACAGATTTGCTGTAAGAATACTTTGAAACAAATTTTAGTTACACTGCTCAGTACTTCCAAGCTCCTGCTGTATAAGTAAATTATTAATTTAAAAAAAGACAGACACACCCTAACTCTGACTATTTTACAATAAACTGGACCTTAATTTAAAAATTTTGCATGATGTGAGATAAAATACTCAAAACCGGCAATCACAACTATCAGGAAAGTATAGTACTTTTTTAAACCCTGACATATATACAGTCTGACCTGTTTTAGCAGCTACAGGAAGTTTTTTCACCTTTAGAAAGAATCCAGGTGTAAGGCACTTATGCATTACCTTCACTTTTAAAGAGAAATTCTTGTTTTATATACAGTCTGTATACAGTCTCTTTGCCAACTCTGCAGGCCTCCGGTCGAGGTTTAAAGACTGTAGTCTTTTTAACTGTTGCACTTAACTCCTCACACCATATCCAGTAAACCAGGTATGAAAGACTTTCAAAATAAAAAGGCTTTTTGATGGATTATTGTAATCATCAAATCTTGCTGTTAGCCCAGTGGATATAAATTTTCAATTTATAAAATCCACCTTACAGTAAGCATTAAGCAGGATTTGTACCTCACATTCTCAATCATTCATGGTAGTAACGATATTCATCATGCATGTAGTCACCTCTCTTCTCCATCCACAATGTCCAAACACTAACTGCAGCCTGCAAACACATCATCATGTGTGACAGCTAGATGATGACAATATTGTATGTAATCAGAAAGAGGCACGGAGGCACATACACAGTGCCGATGTGTTCATTTATCATGTTTATTGGCTTCTCCCAACATGTTCTGTGATGCATTTGTCCCATAGTAAAGCAAAGTGGTTTGGTGCATCACAGTGAAATTCGTGAAATACAGCAAAACGTATAAAAACTGCATTATTCTCACCTGATCTGATTAAATGGGCATATCGGTTATTAAAGTCCAGTGCAATATTAATCTGGCATTTGAAACAAGGGTCTGATTAGCTCTCTATTTGACCAGAAGAGGCAAAGCACTTAACTACAAGTTTATTTGAGATTTATTTAATTTTGATGTAGTTCACTCAGATATCCAGCTCTTGTGAGATTCACCATCCTCTATTCCCAAGGAACTCTCCAAGCTTCTAAAAGTTAATACTGGATCATTATAACGACTGGTGAGAGAAAAAGATTTTTGCATTGGTAAAACACATTTTAACTTGTTCTTTCTTCAGGTGCCATGTGTTTCCTTTTTTAAATAATGGTAACATGCATTTATGATTGTGAAGATTCACACAGCAAGGTAGGGATGAACGATAAGTCACACAACACTGCTTCAGTATACACCGCTGGCTAAAAGCAGTCACTCTAACATTTCATTGGACTGCCTTTACCTCTGATAATGGCACACATTTGCTGTGGCATAATTTAATAAGCCATCCAGAGAGACACTTTTTATATTTTATCAACATTTTGTATTAATGATGGGAGAGTTGGACCACAGTGTAAAGTCTTCTCCAGCACATCCCAAATTCTGTCAAAGGGGTTAAAGTCTGGACTCTGTGGTGGCCAATCCATGTGTGAAAATGATGTCTCATGCTCCCTGAACCACAGTTTCACAGTCTGAGCCTGATGAATCCTGGCATTGTCATCTTGGAATATGCCAATGCCATCAGGGCAGAACAAAATCCATTGATAGAAAAACCTTGTGATTCAGTGTATTTTGGTAGTTTGGCAACATTTTCTGGGCACATGACATTGCTGAACCCCGATGTGACTAACTGAAGCAATCCCAGACTATAACCCTGCACTCATGGGCTTGTATAGTAGACACTAGGCATGATGGAGTAGTAACTTCATTCATGCGTTGCTTACTTAATGCTACACAGCTGTTTGGTCCCAATCCCTTGAGTTCTC